>NW_007581468.1:0-18557 GCF_000690725.1 Stegastes partitus | reverse complement strand
ATAAATATGGTTATGGAATAAATACATGCTTCAACAAATAGCTGCATAAGTTCAGCTTGGAGTAATAATATGTGGACCACTGAGATCATCTCACATTGGCAAAAAAAAAGCCAAGAGATTTATTTAGGTAAGGTTTCCCAAAGAATGAATCATTTAAAGTAGATTACAAAGACCAGATGTCATTAAATTATACAGAGTAATTGCGATAACACAGCCATGGTGAAGTTAGAAAAATATATTGTAGAAAAGATTGTTATTCCGCACCGGTGCTACCCCGTACAGGGCTACTGGTCCAGCTCTCCGTTACTAGGGCTAAGTTCTGACTGCCTACAGGCCCTTGATCGAATAGGATTCTATGGAACTGATTAAGCTGGTGTCGAGGAAACTCGCCTAGCTTCTAACTGCCTTAATCCAGATGCCTACCCCGCTTCTTCTAATAGGTGACCCCGCAAAGTAGCCTCAATAGTTGAATCACCCACCAGACACGCCTGTTAGTGGCAGCTTTCCTCTTAAGGGAACGAGCACTTGGTAAGTTGCTAGGATTGATTTAGAGGTTTGGGATTACTAACCCCAGGGATATGTTTAAATACTCTATTTCACTCTTGACTTAGAATAACCATTTAGAACCTTTAAAAGCAGCTACCCTGTACAGGGCAGCGATGTGCAGGTGACGTCCTCCAGTCAGGGGCAGACGAGGAGTCGCAACTCCGATTGGAACTGCAGTCCGTTTTCGAGTCTCATTGGGTAAAGAAGTGAAGCTGGTTTTCTTCTGGCAGAACACAGAAAGGGGTTCTGCCGCTCCTCTTCTGTTGTGCTGCAGTCCCGTTGCAACTCCGTCCAATCGCACTCAGTCAACTGAGAAATATTCTGAGAAACCTAAGTGTCCCCGATGCGTCTCTCAGTCTTCCGTGCAGGTTGACGTCCAGCTGTGCTCTCTGTCATCCCCGAGCGATCTCCGACAAACATCTCTCTGTCTGTGACTTTTATACTTTTTCTACAGCTCTCTCCCTCATAAACACAGTGTTTGATTACTAATATTACACACTTGCTGATACACACTATTAGTACACATGAAATACACACATACATTGTTACACACACAGTCATAAGGTGTTGCACTTTTCAGTGCAACACTCTATCTCCATTTATGGTGACCGGAAGGAACATAGTTTGGCAAGCACAGGAAGTCTAAGAGCCATCTGTTTATGAAAAGAGGAACCTCTGTTTATCCAAAAGAGGAACATGGCTACTTTAGCAATGAGTCCAGCTTGCTATCCTTCCTGTGACTAATAGCTAATCACGAGTTATCCTGCCTCACCCTGCTTTTAAGGACACTGTCCTCATATACACATCTGTCCCTGCATTTGAACTCTGTTGGAAACTACCTAACTTTCCCTAACTCTTACTAATAGAATTTATCAGCTTAACTTTAACACTACTGATTATCTGGTTATATATGGCTTGATTAAAAATCATTACTTTAAACACTCAATCATCACATTTGCAGTACAGCACATAATACTTCAAATCATTCAAGTCTTTTATATTGCTTACAGCAGGGCCAGAGTTCTTTGTTAGTGGCTGCGTCTGGGATCTCAAAACCTGACTCCACTTGACACCCCCTTCTTGAGATCACGGACAGCCACCAGTTAATTCCAGAAAAGTGGCCTGATGACTGTCGAAGGTATCCAGCAACACCTCATCAACAAGAGGCGTGTTCGGCCGTGCCTCACCGATGTCGGGGTCAATCTCAAGGGTCGAGGTGTCAGGCTGCTCCTCTGACTCAATTCTCCATTCGTCGATGACTATCATGTCTTCACCATCAGGGACCAGGGCAACTAGTGACTCCGGGACTCGTACTTCGGGCTCGGGAGTATGCAGCTCTTCCAGACGCTTTTCCTCGGCCGCAGTGGTGGTTGTGGATTCATCCATAACGGAGTCCGCCTCTGGTGGAGAGACCGGCTCCCACTCAGCGCAGTCGTGCCAGGCGCAGAGATCCAGTGGCGACATTCCAACTATCGGTTCTGTAGTCGACGCTGGTTCTTGTGCAGTTTCTTCATTCTTTGTCGGGGTATTTGGGGGTGCCTCGACCACCGAGGCTGGATCCGTTTCCACCAACTCCTCTACTGCAGGATCATATAGCCTCATCGGGACCGGTTCGGGCTGGATCTGTGGCAGCTGGTGCTCAGCTCCTGGCAGGGAGGCTCCTATGGCCACGAATCTACCATCCCCTAGGTGGGACGTGGAGACCCGAGACCAATCAGAAAACTCCCACATCTTCATAAACACTGTGCTGTAGACGGTATCTGGATAGGCGTCTATGGTGCCTCTAGCTTCGCCTGCCGTAGTCCAGACCAGTCGGGCATTCGCTTCGATCCTTATACACTCATGTACTGGCATTGAAGGAACCCTTGCCCCCGCTTTACTGATGTAAAGGCCCCGAGCGATGGTAACTTGGAAGAATGCAGGATAGCACTTACTGCACCAGAGTCGCTGTGCGACGTCCCATAGGTACGTCGCCTGTTCTATTGTAGTTGTACAACAGGCACACTTGGCTTCTTTCTGTAATGTAAGTATATATAAAGGTGCATTTTGATTAATTTCTTTTTTGCAGCGTTACTTTTTTGTTTTACTAGCAAGCAAGCACACGGGCCACTTCTCCTTTTTCTTCTCACACCCGTGTTCCTCTTTTTGCGGCGCGCCTCTGGCTCAATGAGCTTAATCAGAGTGATTTGAGCGCTGGAGGGGTTCTTCCCGGACTTCTTGGGGACTCTCGTCTTGGGAAGACAGCTTCATACAGCATGAACCAGACTATAGTGGGTGTCGTTACGTTGGGGATGAACCAGTAGAAGGTAGCAGTGATTCCCCAGCCAATTCCCCATAGGGTAATGGTGGCGAGTCTCAGCAGCCAACGCCCTCTTCCTCTTTCTTGCATAGCCATGGTCATGATCACGAGGTACGCCAAGATGGCGACGACCAGGAGGCCTTCGTAGAGGGTGCTGCCCCACTTCATCGGCGTGTAGAACAGGGCAGAGAAGTCAAGGCCCATCCACAGGACGATGAGGGCCCCTTTGCGGAGTCCTGTTCGGGTGGTGTCGATTCTGGTTCGCCCCAGGATGTAGGTCATGAACATGGACATAGTCCATCTCCCCTTTTGTCGGTAGAGATTCTCTATGCTGCTCTTCGCGCCCCCCAGGATCAAGGCTATGATCCTTAAGGGCTGATCATAGGACCATTCCCCAACACAGCAGAAGATGAACCATGTCACTTCTATTGCCCAGAACTCCACTGCTCTTTCATAAGCTTCTTTTGCACATAGCAAAGCGGGATCTTGTGTGGAGTTGGTTATACTCACAGCCGTTGAGGTCGAGCCCAGGGTTGCTGTTGTACCAGTACTCGCAGTGGAAGACATGGTTCAACTGTTTTGCTATTTCTATTCTAAGTCTGAACTGGTTCTACTGTCAAGATTTTCTTCAGTTGCTCTTGCTGCTCACCCTCCAGGCTCCGGAACTGCAATGGCCAGAGGGCTCCGGGGTTCCGCATTTTATACCTTCGTTAGCCCCTCCCTTCTCTGGAGGAGGGGCTCCCGTCCTTCTTCCTTCTTTGGGAGACGCCTTTTCTTGCAGCAGGAACGAATGGCGGCTTGGGCTCCTCCTTTCACCACGGCGTAACTGATGAAGCCCAGAATGATTATTCCTAGTATCATCAGGAGATACGGCCACACCCAGGCGAACAGTTCTCCTATCCACCCTTCTAGCACATGGATTCCTTCGCCGATCGTCTCAGCTACACTTTCCACTACTGTTGCGACCGTCCCTCTGACTGTCTTCCCCGCTAGTTCATACCAGCGGCATTCATGTTCATTCTTCCCCTTGCCACATGTCACCCAGTGCTCTGCTGGTGAGTGGCAAGTCTCGTTGCTGTAGAGGCGATTGGGCCCTAGCCATTCGAACCCTCTAGTCTTTTTTCCTTCACAGAGACTCTTTCTAAAGGCATGTCCTTCTGTGATGAAAATCGTGGGGTCTGCGACTTGGGGGATGATTTTCCCGTTCAGATCTTTCCTGTCTTTCATTTGATGTCCTAAGATGGTTTTCGCACATCCAACACCGACTGGTGCTGATCTTCTCCATATTTGGTCAGTTCTGCTCTTCACCCATTTCACTTCTAACCCGTAGGTTTTGTAGTCATCACCGTAGTGGCTCTGGCAGTGGTCAGTCCAGCCTGGCACTCCTTTGCAGTGCCTTCGAGCCAGGCCGATGGTACACGTTGTATTAGCTTCATCACACACCATACCCCAGGGTCTGGGGCTGACATACGGCTCCGGCTTAAGCCAAACTTCGGGCCATATATCACGTTCTTTAGAGTAGACAGTAGCCAAGTATTGGTACTTTACCCAATAATTTGTGGTTTTTGACAGGCAGGGGACCACCCAGTTCAACACTTCTTGCTTCTGCATTCCCCACCAGGTGGAGATCTCGCTCCGGGTGTGTCCTTCTCTCCAGGCCTGCAAAATCCCCTTGACCGTTCCATTAGCCATTAATCCGCTGCAGTTGTAAGTCCACACACCGTAGTACTTGTTCCATTCCTGCCATAACGGACATCGTGGTGAAGCGTCGTTGCTCACGTACTCCGCTCCGTCTAACGCTGCGACCACTTTTTCCACCACGCAGTCGTCGATCTTCTGGAAATCCCCTTTCGGCACGTTCATCAGGTCGACGGGTGTGGGGAGTTTCTGGACGTACATGTCAGTCTGTAGTGGTCCGGCCAGGCCTTGGCCAGTTCTTGCGTAGCCTCGGGGGAAAGCTCCCCTGAAGTGCCTCAGCGGGACCACCCATAGCCAGGGCAAGGTGTCATTAATCCATTCTTCGTGATGAGCCCCGGGTCGGAGCGCATATGCTCCCTTGGTCACGTAAAAAACGGAGTGCTTGGCAGGTGTAATTACCATGTAGTTCTGAGTTTCACATTTGTACCATATATTCCAATAGCAGGGGTTTAAAACTGGAAACTTCTTGCTCATACACTCTTTTGCTAGTTCTCTGCTGCGATTTCGGTGATGGCTACGGTCTCTTGGCTGAAAATCCGGATCTACCAGATCTATGGTGGCTTCTTGAGCTAAAGTAGCGATGATCGGTGTAATAGGTGTGGGTGTAGAGGCTGTACCTTGTTGTGCTGTTGTCTTCTGGGTGGATTACGTGGGGGTTGCTGGTGTTTGGAGCCTTGGTGCTTCTTGGAGGCCGTGACAGGGAGGCCAAGTCGCAGGAAAGGTTGTAACATCCCCAAAACTTGCCTCGTCTCGGGAGTATGGTTGTGCAGGATTCGTTCTTGGGGTGTGCTGTGTAGGCTACCTCGTCCTTCCAAAATCCTTGGCTCCTCACTCCCGGCCAGGGCACACAGGCTGCCGTGCAGTACCATTTAGGAGTCTCGGACTCCGGGGTAATCCAGTTGCATTGGACTTGTCGGTTCTCACTTCCTGCCCGGACCCACATTCTGATTCCAATCTCATCTCCTTTTATCTGCCAGTCTTCTAAAAATCTGCTTTTCCCCGTCAGATTTTCATTTTCAAGAATCTCTCTCCATGTTTCGAGGGTGATGTTTCCCTCTGCTTCTGTGGATTCTGCGTCTCCGATCCACTCGATGAGGTCTGCAGTTAAGTTTCGATCACCCTTCCCCTCCTGGATTTGGCCGAACTGAGCCACCAAGGAGGTCAAATTCAACAAATCAATGTCGTTGCCCCAACTCTGCAATTTAGGCAAAAAGAGGTTGCGGGGTTCTGCAGTCCCGCAGGTCTGGTTAAACCTCTTGGTTTTTGTGTAGGAAACCCTGACATGACTTCTCGCCCAGGGTTCCTCACCATAGCAGTACAAAATGGTCAGGAATGCTACCAATCCTGCCAAAACTGCAAAATACTTAGCCATAAGACAAAAGCAAATCCTTTTTCCGTTCCGATGTCGATGCCTGTGTTGTCGCTGCCGATTGCAATCTTCTAGTGATTTAGGTGCAGCCTGGAGCTCCATGGCTTCCTCCTCTGTTTCTTCTTTTGTTTCAGCTTGTGTCCGCATGTAGGACATGGTAAGGGGGCTTCGGGGTTGTGTCCTGGACTTGGTCTATCCAGTGACACTATAATGGGTGGCCGTCTCTGACGGTAGCCACTGTGATCTCGCTGGATTCTGCCTTTGAGGAGGGTAGTCATTATCGGTGAGGGGTGTGTCTTAAGCTGTAGATCCAGCCCTCGCCACACCCATTTCCAACACGTGACCTTCAGCCCCTCAGGCGGCGGTAGGGGTCCCTCGATGTGGCTAAAGCCGGTCGAATAGGCTGCCGGGAACAGTCCTACCCAGGCTTCTTGGTAGCAGCCTCCAGGTGCCCCCGCGCCGCGAACTTGGACTAGTTCGGCATACAAAGGTTGATTTCGTGCAGTCACCAACTCTGTTACTGTTGCCCAGCGATCATGAGGAATGCAGGCGAGTATGTCGTCCCCTGCAACAAGGGATTCCCCTGTCTCGGGGAGTTTCAGACGGTTTTCCCATGACATGTCTAATGAGTACTTACGGGTACGCAGTGGCAGAGTCTGATTTTCCAGTGTGCACGCCCAATGGCCTCGGGCTCTGTCCTGTATGTTCCAGTTCATGAGCGGGCTAGTAGTCCAGATCAGGGCGTCGCCCACCCATATCTCGGCATACTCTTCTTGTAACGGGTCGGCGTAGTTCGGGCCCCAGCGGACGGTGATAAGTTTCCCATGTAGTGAGAAGTAGGCGGCTTTCAAGATCCACAGTGCTGACGGGGGACATTTCTGTGTGTTGGTTCCCATTTTAAGCCTAACTTCTTCCCTATGGCCATTTGGCGTTTTTGCCCTGTTTGCAGGTTATCACCCTCTCGCACCACTGGTAATAAAACTGTGAACACTCTGGGCGTGGTTGTATCTGTTCCGTGCTCATACTCAAAGTTGCTGCAAAAGTATCCGTCTGATCTGCACGATTTTCTGTTATAGTCAAAATCTCTTTCTGGGTGATCTAACCATACTCTTTTGTGGGGTAATTTTAGATAGGGTCGCCCTGTCCATGGGCATATTTTTTGAGGCTCGGGGTACGGCATTGCGACAGTTGTTTTAGGGGTGTTTTAAAGTTCTCAGTGTTTTTGGTCGGGATCAGGTCTTCTTCGTATCGCTTTGGGCACGTGACGTCTGACCCAGTCCATGAAATCACTTGAACGAATATCCTTCTTCTTTTCCTCGGTTTTGGGTTCAACAATGGGCGCAGGATCCTCTACGCGAGTTAGTTCCCCTCCAACGGAAAACACTCGTATGGCAACATCACCATCCGCACGGTCACTTTTATCTTCAGCGTTTGGTCCGGCCTACTGGGTGTGGCCGCTCTTGACACCCAGGAGTCCACCAGTTGGATGGTGCCGTCTCGGCGCCACTCCTCCGGGGTGACGGTAAACACTTTACTCTTCTTCTTGGTTTTCTCACCCAGATGCCCCCAGGCATCCAGGCTCGTGATGCTGTAGGCTAGGTTGGTGCTCCTAGCCCCTTCTTCCCTGGGGACCGGGTCTGACTCTTCTAAGGGGATGGCTTGGTCCTGGAACACTTCTGCCACCAATTTTCCCCAGGTAGTCAGCTCCCAAGGCCCTTCCCATCCATGGGCTTGGGCCATCTCACGATGAGGGTCTGGTATCTTCTTCATACCCGATGTGTAGCCGGGACTGTCAGGGTCTCGGTACACTCTGAACACAAGCGGGACTTGAGTTGAGGCCATCGGCGGGGCCATAATCCCAGCATACTAACGACACTGTTGCTGTTAGCTTTTCTCACTGGTTTGATAATCACATACCCTGACATAGAGTCCACAAGCACCAAGAGGTGCTGCTCACCTTTCTTCCCCGCTACCCCCATGGGGCCTGCTACATCCATGCACACGGATCCCCAGGGCACGGTACTTTTTATGGTGAGTCCTCCCACCCTCTGTCCTCTGCGACCGGCATTATATCGACCACATGCCTCACAATCTTTCAGGACTTGGCGTATTTGGCGCTCAGGAATCCAAAGTTGCTGCTTCTCCAGCTCCTTGCGTGTGGGAAGTGTGCCAACATGGCCAAGCGCTTCATGTACGGCCTGCACCACCCCCTTCACGCACTTCTCTGGAACTACCCGTCCTTTGGGTGTCGGTTCCCATTCCTCGATCCCGACAAAGACGACTTTTCTCATTTGGACGAAACGATCCACTTCATCGTTCCCTCTCCAATGAGCTTCTTCTTTCGTGTGAGCTCTCTGGTATTACCTCAAGGTCCATGTTGAGGCGTAGTTCTGTGATTTTCTTCCACAGGTATCGATGAGCCACCAGTTTTCCCTTGGCACTCTCGAACCCGTTTTCTTCCCATATGGAAAGATCTTCATTCATGGCTTGCGCGCAGTAATAACTGTCGGCTATTACCCTGGCTCTTTTAGCCTTCCGTTTTTCGAGCTCCAGCAGCCCCTCTAGGACTGCTGTTACCTCTCCTGCTTGGGCGCTGCCGTCCACACTGCCTTTTTGTCGTTGTCGCTCCTTTTCCCCTTGTTTGAGGATGAAGCCCCAGTAGGCAGCGCTGTCCGGCCCTTTTCTTGATCCGTCGGTGTAGATCGTCCACTCGTACGGTTGTTTCTCTGGCTTTTCTGGTTCGGTTGGTTTCTTTCGTGAGGGCTGCGTGGGTCCAATTTCTAGGTCGGGGTCTAACAGAATATCTTCCCATCTTCCCCACCTCGCATTGGTCGCCTTTGTATTTTCCACAGTGGCCTTTCTCAGGAACCGATGTACTTGGCTCTGGGTGATGACTCTGATGCCTTGGCCTTGCGCTAGATCTTTCAGAGCGCTCCAGTACCTGGCTAGTACCGCTAGTTCCTTCTCCTCTGGTGGATATTTCCTCTCCACCGTGGTCAGGGTGTAGCTCTAAAGCGCCACCATCCCTGCTTCTTCGTTGCTGACTGTCACCACTACGTCGTCTTCCTCACAGCTAGTTTCTGCTACTAGCCTGGTGTCTAAACTTCTTGGTTCCAGTCTCAGGGCCCCCTGGATAGCGTCTTTGAGCTCCTCCAAGTGGCTCTGATCTGTAGCCGTCCATGTCCATGTTTGGTCGGTGTCTGATTCAGGGTCCCCTTTTCTCAGCCTGGCATACAGCGGTTTTGCATACTTCTGATAGCCGGGAACATGGTCTCTGACATAGTTGCACAGTCCCAGAATCTTCTGTAGCTCGTTTAATGATGCCGGGGGCTGGATTTGATCTAGCTTTTCTCTGAACCCTTCTGACAGCCCTAGGTCTGTAGAAACCTGAAAACCTAGGTAGTTCACTTGAAACTGTTCAAATTGACATTTCTTCAGGTTTAGTTTCAACCCTGCTGCTGTTAGCCTTTTGACAACTTGCTGTAGTTTTTTGAGGTGTTCCTCTTCTGTGTCATCAGCGATGAACACGTCGTCGATGTAGACGGTCACTCCGAGCCCTTCTAGGATGTCCATTACCGCTGACTGAAATACGTTGGGCGAGTTCTTGTATCCCTGGGGCAGCCGGTTCCACACATACGCTCTTTCTTTGTGCGTAAACGCGGTCTTTCCCTGGGACACCCTCGCTAACCTTAGGGAAAAGAACCCATTTGCTAGGTCAATGCAGGACTTGTATTTCTTGACCTGTAACGTCTTCAGGGTGCCTTGGGGGTTGATAAGGCTAGCCTTATTCGCCACTGTCCGGCGATTCAGGGCTTTAAAGTTGATTACAAGCCGCCAACCTCCTCCCGCTGACTCCGGTTTCTTCACCGCCTGAATCGGGCTGTTGGTAATGGGGTTAAGCTCCTCTCTGATGATCCCTAGGGCGCTCAGTTCTCTTACGATCAGGTCCATTTCTTCGACTGCTCCTGGATTCAAGGGATACTGGCGTACCGCTGGATGGACCCCTCCGATGATGGTGTGGGTGTATTTTTCACCTAAATTACCACAGTCGTTCTTGATCCGAGCCACGTTGGCTTTGGCGATGAACCGATGATCCCTCTCAGAGTCTCTTTTCCAGCCAGTGAAAAGTCACTTTCTTGTATCTTCTGGACCACAACCTCCGGAACATCTACCGGTTTGTACCACTCTTTCTGCCGCTGTTCTTTCTGCGAGGGAATGAAGCGAACCAGTCGTGCATGCAGCTTTTCTAATCTCTTTTGGACGGGTGTTCTGTCCTCTTGGTCTTTGTGTAGTTCTGTCAAGTCTCTTGTAGTTATTAGATTGTATGGCCCTAACAGCCACACAATTCCTTTCCAGACAGCAAACGGCAACTTCTTAGTGGTTCCATCTGCTAGCTGGACTCTCAGGTGTCCTTCTTCAGGCAGGCTTTTGCAGGTCATCAACACCTCAGCCCCAGAGTCTACGAGATAGGGGACTCCTTCCACGTCTGCGTAGATCTCGTTCCCTCTCCAGTAGGCATGGTCCAGGGTGACCCGCGCCTGTTGGGCCATTAGTTCTGGGGCCCCCCGGACATCGCTCGATGGGTGTCCTGGAGGGCCTTCTTCTGCTCCGGTGTCAACTTGTTGTACTCTTCTGGTGGGAGATAACCTCCCTGCCTTTCCCCTGTTGGCTTCGGACCTGGTCTTGGTTGGTAGGGCGGCCTTCTTTGGTCCCCTCCAGTCGGTCCGTTCCAGGCCTGTCGATTAGGTGCACCTGGCGGTGGTCCCCTCGCCTGCTGCTGCTGTGATTGTGGCTGCTGGTGCTGCCCTTTTGGCTTAGGTGGCGGCCGGGACTCTTTCTCTCTTCTTTCTTGGTAGTATTTTCTCTTGAAGTCCCACTTCTCCACCGCCTCGTCGATCTTTGGCATGGTTGTCTTTTTCGGCATCGTCGCGAAGTCCACCTCATCTCTCTGGCCTTTAACCAGCTGCCTCAGTGCCTTCACATAGCAGTCTGGCGACATTCTTATCTTGATCTCGTGCCACATCTGCGTGAGGGTCTGTCCTTTTTCTAGCCAGTTCCGAGCTCTGTGGAGCCACCCTTCTTCATCCTCTGCATCTTCAAGCACGAGTCGATTATACTGATCTTCGGATGATTCCCTGACAACAACTGTGAGTCCCGTAGCACTGGTCAGCCACAGTCGCCTTGTTTCTTCGTCGGCGGTTATGCTCTTGACAAGATGCCACTTTTCTTTTAAGTATTCTGCCATGGATTGGTCAGGGTGTCTCGACTCCACCATAGCCTTGACCTTTTTAAACTCTGTATAATTCCTAGTGGGCTGGAGAAGGCTCATCTCGGTTCCGGTAGTTTTTACCAGGGTTGGTTGAGCAGCTAGGCCTCTTTTTTGGGCTGCCGGTTGCAGTTCCTCGACGTCCTCCTCATCTTCGGAGACATCTTGCCGTTGGGCTTCCATGACCTCTTTCGCGTACTTGTACGCTGCTTTTTTCATTCTTCGGAGCATAACATCATGGGTTATAGCCATGAACGCCGTTCGAAAGTTGGCTGTCAGTTCTT
This sequence comes from Stegastes partitus, assembly GCF_000690725.1. NCBI lineage: Eukaryota > Metazoa > Chordata > Actinopteri > Pomacentridae > Stegastes > Stegastes partitus. Next base: position 7,095 of record NW_007581468.1, on the reverse strand, counting down.
TATAGGATGCTAGCGACCCATAAGTGGGCATCATTAATATATTGGCCCACTCACCCAGTGTTGCTTTGACTTTTATTTCTTTCAGTTCTCCTTGGTCTTCCTCCCAGCTGTTTGGTATGTCATAGCTGGCTTGGTCGACTTCAGGCATGTACGCTTGTCGGCCATCTTTAGTGACGATCGGTCCGAACCTCAGGTCTCTTGCCATCCTTTCGGACACGTTTTTCACTGACAAGAGGGGCGCATCCTTCTTGGCACCTTTTCTTCGTGCAAATTTCAGCTCTTGCACGTCGTCCGGGGTCTTGTAGTCCACTGATTCTAGAGTTTGATATTGCTCATCCTCTTCATCATCGCTCATCCGTTCATCGCCATCAGGGAGATCTTGCTCTCGCTCGTCCCGATCTTCCTCTCTCACTTCTCTACTGGGGGCTCTTACTTCAGGGGCGATTGGTGGAGTGAGTTGGATGATTTCATCCTCTGTTCTGGGAGTTCTAATCCTTTCTGCTGTTACTGGTGCCTGCCTGGTGGTGTGCAGCATTAGATATTCCCCTTCAGGCTGTCTCGTAGCCTCCTCTGCTTGGTAGTATAGCCGCTGGACCGGGGTACTCGGGGTTGTGGATGCCCTCCATCCTGGTAGCGCGTTGACAGCAGCTGGGGCTTTGGCGTAGTTGTGGTCGAAGGTGCTCTCTCCCGGCGTAGACGAATTCCTCACCCGATCCTTCCGCGGGGTCCGTGGTTCTTCTTCCTCTACTTTTACTGATTTGTTTGTCTTCTGCTTCACCTTGATACCCCTGGCTTCCTCAACGCGTCGTAGAGGCCTTATCGTTCTTTCTCTACGTTCCTTATCTTGCTTTTCTGTAGTCATGAGCACGATATCTTTTATGTGGTTGCAATTCGGGTGAGTCATCAGGTGCACAGTGGCTGCTCTTGTAGCTGCTTGCTCGGCTACTTCCCATGGCAAATCTTTGGATCACAACCCTCTCATATTCTAGCTCATTGGCGCGCTGTAGCCCGGCTTCTAGGGCCGCGTGCAGCTTTTCTCTGTACAGGTCAAGATCAGTGTCTGCTGTGTCTTCTTCCACGATGGCATGTATCACGGCAAAGTGGGGGAGGTTACCCCCGTTAGTGACTACTACTGATCTTCTTTTGGAGGGCTTCCTTCGGTTCGCTGCACTCCGCTCATCTCGCTCCTTCGTGTATTCGGTGCCCGCTTCTCTTTTCAGGGCGCTTCGAAACTTAGAGTTTCTTACCTTTAGGAGTGAGTTGGTGATGATCAATAGTCTGTCTGCGGATGTCTCCCAGGGCATCCCAACGATATGGTATGCCGTGACTCCCAGCTGATTGTGGAACTTCTTCACTCCGACTGGTAGAGGGAGCAACTCAGGCCTTATCCTGTCTGGTTCCCTTGGGGACTTTACCTCTCTCTCTTGTTCTTGCCTCGGCATGTGGTGTTTCTGGCCGCCCATTCTGGTCAGCATCCGATAACCTTTCATCATCGTGTCGGTGGCTGTAAGTAGGGCTCCGGCTCATCGGGCGTGGAGGGTCCTGGCTCGTCGGGCGCGAGGAGGTCCGGATCGTCAGGGCCGAAGGGGCTTGGCTCTCTCGGTGTGGGGGGCCCCGGGTCGTCTTCATCTGACTTCTCCTCCTCGTTGTCCCCCTCTGGCTCCGAGGCTCGCTCATCCGATTCTTCCCCTTCTCCCTCACTCTCGACGGCTGAGCCTTGTTGGGTGACCGTGCTCATACGGTCTTCTTCTACCGACTGTTGGTATCGGTGTAATTCCGCCAGCAGCGGTTTGTGTTCTTCATACCTCGAGGTTGCTACTACCCTGCCCGAGGTGACTAGTACCGCTCTTATCCCCATCTCTGAGGCCAACATCTTGACAATCGGGTCGTATTTTGCTGACGGGCTTATCAGCGTATTCACCCGTCCGGCTGACGGGTTTAGACATCTTGCTTTCAAGTAATTAGTCCACCAATTAATCCACTTCGCCGTGTCCGCTTTTGTTTTAGGTGCTGGCGGGGATTTGATTATTAGCTGCGATTGCTGGGCTACCTTTTCCCTGGAAAAATAACATCCTACTTCTCCAATATCTTCCGCAATCTCGACTTTTAGGGCGTCGTCTCTTCTCCCGGGGTTACACTCTCGGACGTAGTCCTGGATCGCTTCTTCCCAGGTGTCCCATCCTTCTCCTAGTAGGATGATTTGGCAGGGCTGCTTTGTGGACCCTGTCGGTCTAGTTGGTGTTGTTTGCGTCTTCTGTCCTCTCGCTCCATCGCCTGATTCTTCGGCTGGCGAGGGAATAGGTGGAGGCACAGGAACCTTTTCGATCAGCGGGGTCTGGGTGCTTCCTTCCGCCATAGTCTTTGTCTTTGTCGTCTCGAGTCGTCTGCTCCGTCAAAGCCTCTCGTAGCGCCTTGAGCAGGGATGAGGGCAGACTCAGTTAGGTAATTAGCGACCCCTAGTGGTCTTCAGTCAGTCACTGGTGGAGCAGTCCTAAGTCTCTAGCTCAGTCAACTGCTTCACTATGCGAAAACTCAGAATTCTTCGCTCTCCGGCTGCTTTAACAGGAAAATGAGGCCTCTCTTTGCCTCCGTGGTTCTTCCATGGGCGTGACAGACTTAGCCACGCCCCACGTTGAGCGCCACCTGTTATTCCGCACCGGTGCTACCCCGTACAGGGCTACTGGTCCAGCTCTCCGTTACTAGGGCTAAGTTCTGACTGCCTACAGGCCCTTGACCTAATAGGATTCTATGGAACTGATTAAGCTGGTGTCGAGGAAACTCACCTCGCTTCTAACTGCCTTAATCCAGATGCCTACCCCGCTTCTTCTAATAGGTGACCCCACTAAGTAGCCTCTATAGTTGAATCACCCACCAGACACGCCTGTTAGTGGCAGCTTTCCTCTTAAGGGAACGAGCACTTGGTAAGTTGCTAGGATTGATTTAGAGGTTTGGGATCACTAACCCCAGGGATATGTTTAAATACTCTATTTCACTCTTGACTTAGAATAACCATTTAGAACCTTTAAAAGCAGCTACCCTGTACAGGGCAGCGATGTGCAGGTGACGTCCTCCAGTCAGGGGCAGACGAGGAGTCGCAACTCCGATTGGAACTGCAGTCCGTTTTCGAGTCTCATTGGGTAAAGAAGTGAAGCTGGTTTTCTTCTGGCAGAACACAGAAAGGGGTTCTGCCGCTCCTCTTCTGTTGTGCTGCAGTCCCGTTGCAACTCCGTCCAATCGCACTCAGTCAACTGAGAAATATTCTGAGAAACCTAAGTGTCCCCGATGCGTCTCTCAGTCTTCCGTGCAGGTTGACGTCCAGCTGTGCTCTCTGTCATCCCCGAGCGATCTCCGACAAACATCTCTCTGTCTGTGACTTTTATACTTTTTCTACAGCTCTCTCCCTCATAAACACAGTGTTTGATTACTAATATTACACACTTGCTGATACACACTATTAGTACACATGAAATACACACATACATTGTTACACACACAGTCATAAGGTGTTGCACTTTTCAGTGCAACACTCTATCTCCATTTATGGTGACCGGAAGGAACATAGTTTGGCAAGCACAGGAAGTCTAAGAGCCATCTGTTTATGAAAAGAGGAACCTCTGTTTATCCAAAAGAGGAACATGGCTACTTTAGCAATGAGTCCAGCTTGCTATCCTTCCTGTGACTAATAGCTAATCACGAGTTATCCTGCCTCACCCTGCTTTTAAGGACACTGTCCTCATATACACATCTGTCCCTGCATTTGAACTCTGTTGGAAACTACCTAACTTTCCCTAACTCTTACTAATAGAATTTATCAGCTTAACTTTAACACTACTGATTATCTGGTTATATATGGCTTGATTAAGAATCATTACTTTAAACACTCAATCATCACATTTGCAGTACAGCACATAATACTTCAAATCATTCAAGTCTTTTATATTGCTTACAGCAGGGCCAGAGTTCTTTGTTAGTGGCTGCGTCTGGGATCTCAAAACCTGACTCCACTTGACACCCCCTTCTTGAGATCACGGACAGCCACCAGTTAATTCCAGAAAAGTGGCCTGATGACTGTCGAAGGTATCCAGCAACACCTCATCAACAAGAGGCGTGTTCGGCCGTGCCTCACCGATGTCGGGGTCAATCTCAAGGGTCGAGGTGTCAGGCTGCTCCTCTGACTCAATTCTCCATTCGTCGATGACTATCATGTCTTCACCATCAGGGACCAGGGCAACTAGTGACTCCGGGACTCGTACTTCGGGCTCGGGAGTATGCAGCTCTTCCAGACGCTTTTCCTCGGCCGCAGTGGTGGTTGTGGATTCATCCATAACGGAGTCCGCCTCTGGTGGAGAGACCGGCTCCCACTCAGCGCAGTCGTGCCAGGCGCAGAGATCCAGTGGCGACATTCCAACTATCGGTTCTGTAGTCGACGCTGGTTCTTGTGCAGTTTCTTCATTCTTTGTCGGGGTATTTGGGGGTGCCTCGACCACCGAGGCTGGATCCGTTTCCACCAACTCCTCTACTGCAGGATCATATAGCCTCATCGGGACCGGTTCGGGCTGGATCTGTGGCAGCTGGTGCTCAGCTCCTGGCAGGGAGGCTCCTATGGCCACGAATCTACCATCCCCTAGGTGGGACGTGGAGACCCGAGACCAATCAGAAAACTCCCACATCTTCATAAACACTGTGCTGTAGACGGTATCTGGATAGGCGTCTATGGTGCCTCTAGCTTCGCCTGCCGTAGTCCAGACCAGTCGGGCATTCGCTTCGATCCTTATACACTCATGTACTGGCATTGAAGGAACCCTTGCCCCCGCTTTACTGATGTAAAGGCCCCGAGCGATGGTAACTTGGAAGAATGCAGGATAGCACTTACTGCACCAGAGTCGCTGTGCGACGTCCCATAGGTACGTCGCCTGTTCTATTGTAGTTGTACAACAGGCACACTTGGCTTCTTTCTGTAATGTAAGTATATATAAAGGTGCATTTTGATTAATTTCTTTTTTGCAGCGTTACTTTTTTGTTTTACTAGCAAGCAAGCACACGGGCCACTTCTCCTTTTTCTTCTCACACCCGTGTTCCTCTTTTTGCGGCGCGCCTCTGGCTCAATGAGCTTAATCAGAGTGATTTGAGCGCTGGAGGGGTTCTTCCCGGACTTCTTGGGGACTCTCGTCTTGGGAAGACAGCTTCATACAGCATGAACCAGACTATAGTGGGTGTCGTTACGTTGGGGATGAACCAGTAGAAGGTAGCAGTGATTCCCCAGCCAATTCCCCATAGGGTAATGGTGGCGAGTCTCAGCAGCCAACGCCCTCTTCCTCTTTCTTGCATAGCCATGGTCATGATCACGAGGTACGCCAAGATGGCGACGACCAGGAGGCCTTCGTAGAGGGTGCTGCCCCACTTCATCGGCGTGTAGAACAGGGCAGAGAAGTCAAGGCCCATCCACAGGACGATGAGGGCCCCTTTGCGGAGTCCTGTTCGGGTGGTGTCGATTCTGGTTCGCCCCAGGATGTAGGTCATGAACATGGACATAGTCCATCTCCCCTTTTGTCGGTAGAGATTCTCTATGCTGCTCTTCGCGCCCCCCAGGATCAAGGCTATGATCCTTAAGGGCTGATCATAGGACCATTCCCCAACACAGCAGAAGATGAACCATGTCACTTCTATTGCCCAGAACTCCACTGCTCTTTCATAAGCTTCTTTTGCACATAGCAAAGCGGGATCTTGTGTGGAGTTGGTTATACTCACAGCCGTTGAGGTCGAGCCCAGGGTTGCTGTTGTACCAGTACTCGCAGTGGAAGACATGGTTCAACTGTTTTGCTATTTCTATTCTAAGTCTGAACTGGTTCTACTGTCAAGATTTTCTTCAGTTGCTCTTGCTGCTCACCCTCCAGGCTCCGGAACTGCAATGGCCAGAGGGCTCCGGGGTTCCGCATTTTATACCTTCGTTAGCCCCTCCCTTCTCTGGAGGAGGGGCTCCCGTCCTTCTTCCTTCTTTGGGAGACGCCTTTTCTTGCAGCAGGAACGAATGGCGGCTTGGGCTCCTCCTTTCACCACGGCGTAACTGATGAAGCCCAGAATGATTATTCCTAGTATCATCAGGAGATACGGCCACACCCAGGCGAACAGTTCTCCTATCCACCCTTCTAGCACATGGATTCCTTCGCCGATCGTCTCAGCTACACTTTCCACTACTGTTGCGACCGTCCCTCTGACTGTCTTCCCCGCTAGTTCATACCAGCGGCATTCATGTTCATTCTTCCCCTTGCCACATGTCACCCAGTGCTCTGCTGGTGAGTGGCAAGTCTCGTTGCTGTAGAGGCGATTGGGCCCTAGCCATTCGAACCCTCTAGTCTTTTTTCCTTCACAGAGACTCTTTCTAAAGGCATGTCCTTCTGTGATGAAAATCGTGGGGTCTGCGACTTGGGGGATGATTTTCCCGTTCAGATCTTTCCTGTCTTTCATTTGATGTCCTAAGATGGTTTTCGCACATCCAACACCGACTGGTGCTGATCTTCTCCATATTTGGTCAGTTCTGCTCTTCACCCATTTCACTTCTAACCCGTAGGTTTTGTAGTCATCACCGTAGTGGCTCTGGCAGTGGTCAGTCCAGCCTGGCACTCCTTTGCAGTGCCTTCGAGCCAGGCCGATGGTACACGTTGTATTAGCTTCATCACACACCATACCCCAGGGTCTGGGGCTGACATACGGCTCCGGCTTAAGCCAAACTTCGGGCCATATATCACGTTCTTTAGAGTAGACAGTAGCCAAGTATTGGTACTTTACCCAATAATTTGTGGTTTTTGACAGGCAGGGGACCACCCAGTTCAACACTTCTTGCTTCTGCATTCCCCACCAGGTGGAGATCTCGCTCCGGGTGTGTCCTTCTCTCCAGGCCTGCAAAATCCCCTTGACCGTTCCATTAGCCATTAATCCGCTGCAGTTGTAAGTCCACACACCGTAGTACTTGTTCCATTCCTGCCATAACGGACATCGTGGTGAAGCGTCGTTGCTCACGTACTCCGCTCCGTCTAACGCTGCGACCACTTTTTCCACCACGCAGTCGTCGATCTTCTGGAAATCCCCTTTCGGCAC
>NW_007581467.1:0-19051 GCF_000690725.1 Stegastes partitus | reverse complement strand
GTCAGGGGTATCAGCACGAGATTTGTGGGTCTCATTGAGACGAACATTTTGGTGTTGGTTTGATCTCTGTGCGACATTCCTACTGGGCGCTAGGGCCATTTTAGTGTGTTTTTCTGTAACTAGGTGGCGCTAGAGAGCCTTTTCTTGTTTTGTTTTTTTTCATTTTATCAAACTTTTTCGCTGATTCAGACGTGTGTGCCAATTTTGGTGAGTTTTTGAGCGTGTTTAGGGGGTCTAATTAAGGCAAACGCGTTGGTCAGGCAAATAAGAAGAAGAAAGAAAAAAACGCAGCAGGAACAATGCTGCTTGCTGCAGCAAGTAGGGGTCCTCGGACCCTAATAACAATCACTTTCTTCTCACTCCTTGGTCGTAGTCTTCTACACACCGGCGCACTTTCACATACCGACACAGCGCTAAACCTCTGGAAGCTCCTTCGAGCGAGGCGCTTTCAAAATAAAAGCTCAGAATTTGACGCCTGGTATAATTCAATAAACAAGAACATGACCTTAACAAATGCTCAAAAAATGAATGAGTAAACATAAAAACAACATGTCTATAGAAATATTACGTTCATACTAAAGGTCATTTAAACTTTGACATTTCTTTTCCATTTGGAGCCATGATGCAGTCAGTAGGTCCAAGACTGAGAAGGTTCTGCTGATCACAGGTCATTTTATGACAATGACAGTACGTGTGTTTTCACTTTTGTTGCACCGAGTTTCTACTTTAGGACTTGCATTTTAAATATAGTGTTCCTGCAATATTTCTTTTTGATTGCTTACAAGAAGAAATACTGTTCAACTGAGAAATAGTGCGTTTAAAAATCATTTTACACGTGATTTTGCTCAGAGGTGAACTCACTTCTGTTGTACAGTGTACCTGTTGGTTTTCACCACAAGGTGTCGCTGATGTTTAAACTAATATGGAATCTGGTCATAGTGTTGGTCGACACGGAAAGAGCTGCATGCAATAGTCTTCTCATATATATTACATAATTGTACTATTACTGTAAGGTTTTAAGTTTCAGGCTACAGTTTAAGAAAGCAATGATCTGTATGTTTTCCTCTTATCGGCTGGATCTTTGGCTGCTTGACTTATTTTCTGTAACTGAAGCTGTTCACAGCCTCACGGTGCTGAAGTCTTCTCAGCTCCTGGAGCAGTGCTGCTGAGTGCCTGCCCAGTGCACAGTCTGTCTGGAAAAAGCAAATATATTAAATTTGTACTGAAGCAATTGATAAATTTACTGACTAGAACATCTGATTAAAATATACAGTGGCACTAATATTAATATATATATATATATATATATATGCCCCAAAAAATCTATGGAGACTCAGAGGCGAATACTGAGTTTATAGTCATTTAAATCATGTTTGTGATGTTTATCTTCAGCTTTATAGTCCTATAGGCTGATCATGTGTTTTAATGTGTTTGGTTTTTGTATTTTTGTGTTGAGATCAACATCAGACAGATTTACCTCAAAAAAAAAAAATAATAATAATTTTTTATCAGCTCATGTGTGTCTCTAAATGTGAAACGTCACTTCTTTTTTTCCAGAACGCCAACGCCAAGAGCCACACACTGGATATTATAGGACTAAGAAAGACTCTTTTTTTTCTTTTTTCTTTTTCCCCATCCCCACTCTTGTAGTGCTCACCAGCTCTTATTGGTTGAAGTGATTGCTGCCACGGTTGGAAATTAACATAAAGGAGGCAAGTGGCGAAGGGATCCACTTGGGGGCAAGCTGGTGATGCGTCATAGCTCTTGGTGAAAAGGGGAGACAAAAAAAGGACTAAAATAGCGCCGAACCTGCGGGTTAATGTGCACCAATGGCCACGAAGTCACTCGTGGTCTCAGAGCAGAGCGCAAAAGTGCCACAGGTGATAGGAGGCATGAACACAGAGATAGGAGAGTTTGAGCGTCTTATGCGTTGCAAATAAGTGACAAAATCTCTCCAAACAAAACTTTGCCATGTGAGAACAGTGGCCGAAACCTCTGCAAGGTGCAGAAATTCTACGATTTCACCACGTCACTTCTCGGGAGATCATGAAACAGCATCGGATGCGGCTGAGCCGAGGACAAGCCGAGGGACCTGAAGAAAGCCATCTTCACCGATGAAGCAGCCAAGTTCCTCTGCGCCTCTCCCTTTACGCACAGGCGAGGTGAGGACGGAGAGCATTACATCAATGTAGAGAAAACACCAATGAGTCATCCGAGGTGTTGAGAGAACCGGCAGAAGACGGGAGAAGCACAACTACATTTTTTTTTGAATCGAAAAGTCACAAAAATTAAAGCACACCATGGATGGAGAAGGAGGACCCTCCGGGCTGGCCAAATCAGCCGCCGTCAAACTGTCCGAGATGGGCGAAAGAACCAAGCAGTTAGGCACCGCGATGAAGGATCCTCACCAGCAGAGACGGATCATATTGGTGATTGTCTGCGTGGCTCTCCTGCTGGACAATATGCTCTACATGGTAATCGTGCCAATTATTCCAGACTATCTTGCTGATCTGGAGAGTGAGCAGTCAGAGCACGTCCACGTAGTGATGCATCCCAACACTTCAGCCAACAGCACAAGCCAAGACAAAAGCAACAAGGACAATTTAGATGTCCAGATAGGAGTACTTTTTGCATCCAAAGCCATCCTCCAGCTCTTAGTGAACCCGCTGTCGGGAACTTTCATAGACCGGGTTGGATATGACATTCCACTTTTAATTGGACTGACGGTCATGTTCGTGTCCACCTGCATCTTTGCTTTCGGGGAGAACTATGCGACGCTCTTTGCCGCCAGAAGTTTGCAGGGTCTGGGCTCTGCTTTTGCGGACACCTCTGGAATCGCGATGATAGCAGACAAATACACGGAGGAGGCAGAGAGGAGCAGGGCGCTCGGCATCGCCCTGGCCTTCATCTCTTTCGGGAGTCTGGTGGCGCCTCCCTTCGGGGGCGTCCTGTACGAGTTTGCGGGTAAGCGGGTGCCCTTCATCGTGCTCGCCTGCATTTGCCTGGTGGACGGCTTAATGCTGCTCACCGTGATCAAGCCCTTCTCCAACAGGACTAGAGAGAACATGCCGGTCGGTACCCCCATATACAGACTCATGATTGACCCCTACATAGCTGTGGTGGCCGGGGCGCTCACGGTGTGCAACATCCCCCTTGCCTTTCTAGAGCCCACCATAGCCAACTGGATGGAGACCACCATGCACTCCTCTCAGTGGGAGATGGGACTCACCTGGCTCCCAGCTTTCTTCCCTCATGTCCTCGGCGTTTACATAACAGTTAAACTGGCAGCACAACATCCAAATCTGCAGTGGTTCTACGGAGCTGTAGGTATGGTTATCATAGGGGCCAGCTCCTGCACAGTCCCCGCATGCAAAACTTTTGGGCAGCTCATCGCCCCGTTGTGCGGCATTTGTTTTGGCATCGCACTGGTCGACACAGCTCTGCTGCCGACACTCGCGTTTTTAGTTGACGTGCGTCATGTTTCCGTGTACGGTAGTGTTTATGCTATAGCTGATATTTCCTACTCTGTCGCGTATGCTATGGGTCCTATAGTAGCCGGGCAGATAGTGCACAATCGCGGTTTTGTACAACTTAATCTGGGTATGGGTCTCGTCAATGTGCTTTACGCACCAGCCCTGCTGCTGCTGCGCAACGTGTGCCAAATGAAACCGTCCTACTCAGAGAGAGATAACCTGTTAGAGGAGGCTCCGCAGGGGCTGTACGACACTATCAAGATGGAGGAGAGGAGAGCTAAAAAGAAGGGCTACAGTTCGGCAGGGAATTGCCTGTCAGTAGATGAAAACGGGTTCGACCCGTTCAGAGCACAGCGGTCCTTGTCAGAGGAGTCGTCCGGTCCCGAGTACACTTAGAGCGGTCACACTCTGAACCGACCACCCGAAACATTCCCCTGGGGAGGCGTGTAAACGAGGCAGGCCGGTTATAATCTAGTGGTTTCAACTTTTATGTAAGTACCGATGTGCAATATAAACACCCAATCACCAAAATCATGATTGTGTGATCCGTTCTCCAAAGTTGATTTTTCTTTTTTCTTTTTGACTGTGGTTTCATTGTGTCGAACAAGTCTATGTAGCGTTTGTCATGGACGTATAACTGGAGTTTTGTGAGAGATTATCAGCTACTGTTGAATTTGTGTGTATTAATGAATATTATATATATAAAAAAGAAGATACAAATAGATAAATGTGCGTACAAGATTATATGGGACCAACTATAAGCAGCACATTTCCCCCCCTTACACAAAATAGCCTATATTTTTAGTCTGAGGAAACTTTTTTTACTTGCACATCAAAGGCCTCTTTGAGTTCTTTATTTGGTTGTTAAAAAATTCGTGAATGTTAATTTTGTAACTTGTGGGCCTGTTTGTTATTATTATTTTTATTTCCGATGTTTTTTTGGTGTTGAAATTAAATGTACCATAATAAATGGATTTTGTACATATGTGGATACATGCACAATGTAAATTGTTTAAAAAAGAAAAAAGAAACAGACATACGTGGACCTCTACAAAGTGCGTGTGTGTCGCGTGTTTGTGTGCGTGTGCGCGCGCGTGTGCGTATGAAACATTTTGTCAAGACGTAGCCAATGAAGTCAGTCTCCTTAAGATGAACAAATATGTATTCATTTAACAATTGTCGTTTTAATAAATCTCTGTTTGGATCTGTGTGACAGCCGTGATTTTTATTGTCATTTCAAACGAATGAAAACTGAGACAGGAGTCATTCTGAGTGAGACGTGAGAGAATAATTTAGAGGATGAAAGTGGTTCAGATTCCACAAGAAGAAAAGAAGTTGGAAAAAAAAACAATTCTAATTATGTAGAAAATATGAATAAAAAGTTTAATTCTGACTTTAGGTTTCCACAAACTGCGGCTCTCGGCGCGCAAAAAGGCGCACAGACAGAAGCGTTAGTCACAGTATGAACACCAGGACTGAACACGTTAGAAAATTAATCTAGAGCAGACAAACAGATTTATTTTCCTGACAGGTGGATCCCAAGTTGTGCAGAAAGCTGAGGACTTAAATCTAAACAATAAAAGCACCATAACTGTCACCTGTACCTCAGGGCCATCAACAGGACCTCTGAATGACAAACCCGAACTCCGACTCTCTCCTCTGGACTCACTTTTTTTTTTATATGTTAAAATTACTATCGGATGTGGGCGGGAGGGGGGGTGAAGCAAGCTGTCACATAATATGTTCCGCGAATAGATTTCGATGGGAGGAGTTTCTTGCCTCAAGGGGGTAGGTAAACGCAAACACCTTCAGCATCTTTTCCAAGGCGCGCTTTAATGTGGAGCCACAGCCTTATGGCGAGGCGTGGGAGCGGGGGAGCAGTCCGGCGCGTAAACGGAGCTTTACTCTAATATGGGTTCGCACGGCGTGGAAGTGGGAGGCGATCTGAACTTCCACGCATCCCTCTGACCTCCTGCATTCATCAGGTAAGACGGATGCTTTCTCTCTTTAAAAAAAAAAAAGTGCACATTTTAAAAGTTGTGAGCCCTTTTGGGAGGCACAATGAGGAACGCTATTCTTCTTAATTTACTTTAAAAGTTCACTTTGCTGTAAAAAAAACAAAGTTATTTTTTGTTAATTATTTTACTTGTTTTCAATCAAACAGATGTGCATCCAAATATTCTGGATTATCTACAATTTAAAACACTTTTCAGAATAAAACGCACCAAAAAAGAAACAAGTGCAAACATTTTCCTTTAGTTGGATAAAACTGTCATTTGTTTCATTGGAAAAAAAAAAAAAAAAAAATAGTGACAGAGAGATAAACTGAGTACTGGTTAGATGTGCATCTCTTTGCAGTGGTGAGCGATGAGGCGCAGCTGGAATTCAAGGGCAAGCAGGAAATTGCATTAGGCTGCAACAAAAATGATGAAGAATGGAAGCCTGCTGGCTCACTTTCAGACGCGCAGCTACATTTCTCAATAGGCCTAATTTTATTTACTGCTTCATGTTTTTCCCCCCCTCCCATTTACTGTCCTGCTTTTCCCTTTTAAAATGTCTAAACATGCTCCGTGCAGGGAAAGCTCAACTCAAACTGTCTCCAGAGGCTTTCCACATTATTTTCCCTCTGACCGGACTGGATTGCAAACATGCCCATCTTGGAGAAAGAGACGGCCAGAGACCAAGGCAGCCAAGTACGAACACATGTCACTGTTTTCTAATTTTTATTTTGTTATTAATATGATTCAAAAATGTCTTCTTTGCATCTACATTTTCACTTTTTCTGGGGGTATTTCCGAGTGCTGTCTCTGTCCGTGGTGCTGAAGTTGGCAGCTGTTGCTGGATTTCAGCACCACGGACAGCGCCAGATTCCTGCTTGGCCACTAGGGGCGAACATTTCACAGCAGGCCTCTCCTCTGTTCGTGGTATGAACCCAAATTCACGACACTGATATAGCACATTTCTCTTTTTATGCACTCATGGAAACAAAATCAACAGCCAGATTATAACATTGCAACTGTGTTTGCTGCAGGTTGATTGGTGCTTAATTGAAATTGGTTTTCCTGAGTCACAAAAATCCTCCCAGTTCCATTAACGTAGTAGCCACAGCTTTTTTTTCCTTTTTTTTTTTTTTTTTTTTACACAATGGCACTGCACTTATCAATATTAACGTCTTGGCTTACCAACAGGATCCAGAATGCAAATGATCAAACATCAGACAGAAAAGATAATCAATTTGCATTTTCCATCCTTAAAGAAACAATGCCCGCGAGGCCGGGGCATTTATTTTCAAATAGGCCTCAAAGCATTGGAGATGAATTATTAACTGGGGCTCTAATGATAAAAGCATAAAGAAAACATGTGAGGGAATTAGTCCTTTAACTAATGAATCAGAGACATTCACACACTGAACAGCTGCTGTCCTTCCGCTGTTACTTGTATTTGTGCCAATCTGGTGCTTTTTTTTTTTCCAGGTGCTGCCCAAGGTCCCTGTTCCCCCGCTGAAGCAGACCCTCGACACGTACCTGAAGTGCGTCCAGCACCTGGTGAAGGAGGAGCAGTTCAAGAAAACAAAGGCCATCGTGGAGAAGTTCGGCGCTCCTGGAGGCGTCGGAGAGGTTCTCCAGAAGAAGCTTGTAGAGAGGAGGGACAAGACGACCAACTGGGTAAACGTTCGGATCTTAAAATGACACCGCTGCTCCTTGTTGTAGGTGCATGAGCTGGAAAAAAAAGACAAGAAAAAGAACACATTCCACTCAGTTTTCCTTTTGTATCAATAAAGAGCTTTGGTTTTTATGTCTTTTTTTGTTTTTCTCCTTTTGTAGATCACTCTTATTCCATCATTTTTCTGTATGCATGTGCTACTAAGTGAACTTAACCTTCTACAGTATTTATAATCAGCTTTGTGTTGTTCTTTAACTGATAAGGCATCAAATTGTCTGAAAATGAAAGCTGCCTCTGGTTTACTGTTTATACCAAATTCCAAAAAATAATACATAAAACATTCATAAAAGAGATGAAAAAAACAAAAGAAGTCCAGCACTTGGAGATGAAGATTTATCTGAGCCTTTGCTTGTCCTGTTTTGCTTCAGTCTCCCCTCCTGCGTTTGGGTGATCGGTCGGTTCACAGTGAAATCTATCACACTCCCACTCTCACAGCAGCAGACTCTCAGACTCTCCCTCTCATCTGGCAGTGACACACTATTATGCTTTTTTTTTTTTTTTCTTCTTTACTCCATCGCCCACAGGTCTCAACTCTGAAAGTAATAACTTGAGTCCAATGTGCTCAACAAAGCCACATGTCTCACACGCTGTCCCCGTGTTCACGTCCAGGTGTACGACTACTGGCTGGAGGACATGTACCTGAACAACAGGTTGGCGCTGCCCGTCAACTCCAGTCCCGTCATGGTGTTTCCCAAGCAGACGTTCAGGGATCAGAAGGATGTCCTCAGGTACGTGCTGGGTTTTTGGTTCTGCTGTTGTTCAGACTGTACAAGTTTATCTTCCCTCCTTCGTTGGCAGAGAAAGATCCTGACAAAGGAGAGAGAAACTGCTGCAGCACATAAACAGCATCGTGTAGGTCAATGACAAGAGCGATTCGTCGGAAGAGCTAATCTGAGGCAACATGTAAGATGATATGAAAATAAATATCTGCAACACAACATGCAAATACTTCCAGTATCACCTCTGGCAGCAGAAAGTATTTGGTTTGATTATCTTAACAGAATACAAGGAAATAACCACATTCACTTTGTGGAAGCAGCTTCAATAGACCAGAATAGAATAAATTATTTTTCTTTTTCAGTCAATCTGCCAGTTCAGTGACTTTCTTGGGTGACAGAATGGTTGATTTGTGCAAAAAAAAAAAAAGTCAGAAAATAGAAAACATCTTACGCTAGATTCCCGTAATCTAAACCAACAACATTAAATTCCTTGTCAAAGAGTTTATTTTGATGTAAGACAAAAGAAATCACATTTTGTTGAGTTAGGTAAGCTGGAATCCTTAAAATATTGGCTTTAAAATCAACATAAATTATCAGTTAGCTTAGCTTGACATCCTCGTTCCTCACAGTTGCTGTTATGCTGCTTGGGAAGTTTGTAAAACGTAGAAAATCTGTACCTCAGACAGAAAGTAGAAGCTGCCTTTGTAATGCAACAAAGTGCAAAAACAAAAAGTCACTTCACAAGTCACACAACATTAAAGTACAGCAGGTTCTGAGTTACAAATTACTCCAGAAAGTCAATTCAATCCTTCCTCTCAATTAGTGACAACATTGGTCAAACAGTAAAGATCAAACTTGAGGAAACTGCAGCTTGTACACAGCTCTCTATCTGCTGACAGGGTTTACGTTCTCCTCAGCAGGCTCAGATTAAGATCTGAACTACAGTCATGGAAAGAATCTCTGCCCATTATTAAATGAGCCGTGGCCCACCAGACATCGCACCGGTCCGTCCAGCCCTGTAACTCAACATTAGCTTTTGTCAGCTCGCGCCGCACTAACTGAATATTTCCAGAGCACCCCGAGCAGCTGGTAATCTACTGACACGGCCGCTCATTAGATTGGGAGTGACAGGGCCAAGCTCTCCACAGAGGCTGCTAGTCAGGCCTCATTTAGGGGTGTGGTGCGCCGTGGCTGCCTCCTTTGTATTGATCTGGCTTTGAACGTAATAACACCGAGACAAACGACGTACAGCATAAGACCTGACACGCCACTGTGTTTTCCCTCTTTGCCCACACCGCCCACTCACACACACACAGGCCGACTCTCTCTCTCTCTCTCACAGATAAACACACACAGCTCGCTCACTGTATCCGAGTAATTTGCCGTAATGTGATTACTGCTGGTCCCTTTGAGAGATGAGCCTTATATCTAATTATAATCACCGGCCAGTCGGCTGAGCATGTTCTCCAACAAACTCTCTGGTTCTTTTCTAAATTTCAATCTTCTTTTAGATTCGCTGCCCGTCTCATCAGAGGAGTGCTGGAGTATAAGGCCCTGGTTGACACGTAAGTTAATGGATTACCTGCCGCCCTGCGATCTCAGAGGATTTGAGATTAAAATTATGGCACGATAATGAGCCGTGAGAGTCCTCAGAAGTAATCTGATGTGTGTAATAACGACTCTCAGGCGAGCGCTGCCAGTGGAATTCACTCGAGGCCAGCTAGCCGGGACTCCTCAGTGCATGGAGCAGTACTACCGCCTCTTCACCTCCTACCGCTACCCGGGCCTGAAGACAGACACGCTGAACGTCCACATGAACGCAGCCTCCTCAGCGCCGGAGCACATGATCGTGGCGTGCAAGAACCAGGTCAGGACACTGGCCCTTTGAGAAGACATTTCACACTCCGTCACACTTCTCCTGTCTATCTGAGAGAGAAATATAAGCACATGTAAGGATGCTGGAATAAGACATTCTATTTTATCAATAGATGCTGAAAGCTGCTCTCTCGTGGAGATGCCTTGAAAGTGGAAAGCTATTCTAAACATCTAAACTGCCTTCAAAACAATATTACAATTAAGAGTGGTGGGTTTGAATATCATGCATTACAAATGACAGGAACGTTTATATCCACTCAGCATCTTCCATCCTGTTGATCAGTCCTGAACACAAAGTTTTGTGTCCATTAACTTACTGGCTTGCTTGCCTAACATTGAATATATAAGCAGTTACATGGCAAAAAAAATAGTGAAACAGAGTCACAAAATAAAAATTCAGTCTGAAAACACGGTGCCTGTATGAAGCTGCCCAGTGTAACGCTATCTAGTGATGTCCATTTGAATATTTAAACTGAGCAGGATATCAAATCAGATCTGACAGACCAGGAAGTACTAAACAGAACAGACCCAGTCTAACGAATATAAATGTACCTTATCTCACTTTCTGAGCTCTGTAGTGACACTCAGCAGCACGATCTGAGAAAGTTTTCAATCACGCCTCGTGCATTTCAACTTGGATATTTTCTATTCATAAGAAATGTTTTGAAGAAATATGGGTATAGTCTGATCAAGGCTAGAACCATATACATCTGAGGTTCATCTACACACACACATGCAAAATCTACAAGCTTGGTGTTAAACTGATCCACAGATATTGCAAACTTTTATTTTGTTCTCAGATCTTCAGCCTACCTATAAATCTGTAGTCTGCTCCAACCACCATCTCATTTCCTCCTCAGAACATCTCCGTCCTAACAGATAATCTTCACAAATGCGTAGAGCCCATCCGGCTAACATCTGCAGGAGCTCTCACCTGGAAATGGTTTGGGGAGCTATCAATCTGCGGCGCATAAGGGCCCGTCCCTATGGAGAAGTTAACTTAATTACTGCTGATTAAATCTGCCACTTTGTCTGAGAGCTTCCTCGAGTCGCATGTTTGACTGATCGCAGTCGAGGAGCCACTTTGGAGGTGGAAACCGGCTATTTTTAGTCCCTGCCATTATTACTAATGTCTTTATTACCTCAACTGGTCAAATGCTGCACAACAGGAAGCACAGGCTGAGCTATACGGAGCTATCAGTGGGCAAGGACGCACTTTAAACCCAGCATTTCCTGCATCATGTGTCTTTCAGGTGATGCTGTACAATATGTGAGAACAATCATTTGTTTTTTTTTCACTAGTTTTTCGTGTTGGATGTCGTCGCAAACAGCAAGCAGCTCAGTGAGACGGAGATCTTATCCCAGCTGGAGAAAATCACGAAAATGTCCGAAAACGCTGAAGAGAGACTCCCTCCGTTTGGCATCCTGACATCTGACGGGAGGACGGAATGGGCACAGGCTCGAGATGCACTAACAAAAGGTCTCAGCACGACGGCCTTTCTGGTTTTTAAATCACTCCCAGATGAGTAAATCCAACACATGGCTGACTGCTCTTCCTCCTCCATGCAGATCAAACCAACAGGGACTCTCTGGCGCTGATCGAGAGCTGTACATGTGTGGTGTGTCTGGATGAGCCCAGCGGCCTGGAGCCCAGCGACACCAACAGGGCCCTGCTGATGCTGCACGGTGGCGGCCGTGACAAGAACGGTGCAAACCGCTGGTACGACAAATCAATGCAGGTACGGGTGTATCCCAAGCTCTTCAATCCTCTGTTTAATGTTTTCACAATTATTAAAACCACCTTCTCTCAGTTTGTGGTAGGAATGGACGGGATATGTGGAGTGGTGTGTGAGCATTCGCCGTTCGAGGGAATAGTTCTGGTTCAGTGCTCTGAATTCTTGATGAAGTATATGTAAGTTAGCTCCCTCCATCATCTCAGTGAATGCTGCTGAAGCCAGCCATGTAGGAAACACAAGTGTTTTTGTTCTGAACAGAACAGGAAGTCCCTCCGAGACGGTTAAGTCCTCCACCTTCAGAGAACTTCCCCCTCCAAGAAGGCTGCTGTGGAAATGCAACCCCAACATCCAAGGAAACCTGTCAGCATCTGGAGACAGACTCCAGAGGCAAGGCCAACACAAACACAGTTTCACACGACCAGTTTTACGAATAATTACAAATATTTCTGGAGAAACCAACATCTTTCCTGTTTTCTCCTTCAGGCTGGTGAACAATCTCGACATGGACGTGTTCAAATTCAAAGTTTATGGGAAAGAATTTATCAAGAAGCAGAAGATGAGTCCAGACGCCTTCATACAAGTCGCTTTACAGCTCGCATTCTACAAGTAAACTTTATTTTATACGTAAATCTTTAAATTAATTCAAAATGCATTGCTGTTAATTTACCTTTTCAAATCCTGTCTGTGGCTCAGATGCAGTGGGAGGCTCGTCCCCACGTACGAGAGCGCCTCCATTCGGCGTTTCCAAGAAGGTCGGGTAGACAACATCCGCTCAGCCACCGCCGAGGCCCTGGCCTTTGTCAAGTCGATGACAGACGAGAGGGTAACTTACACCGTGAGTCATTTTTCTCACTTTCCCTCCAAATTACTAACTCCCACATCACTGTGCATCGCGGCTGCCTAAATGAAACAGGTGTGACTGGCCACCTCGGCACGCCAAAGTCAGTCTGCCAGTCCAAACAGATGATCTCCCTGCAGACTCAGTGGATGCATGAAGAACGGCTGGCTGCACCGCTGTCTGATGAGTGACTAAACTCAAAATGTTTTTACTTTTTCCGACAGGATTCAGAAAAAATGAAACGACTGAGGGATGCAATTAATGCCCAGACGAATTATACAATCGCAGTAAGTGTTTTAAGCCATTTTGAAATATATATTAATATCACAGGTAGGGTTTATTTGTGCAAACTGTCCTCAGATGTGATATAAGGGACCAATTAATGAATTTTAGAGGTGCTGCTTAGCCTCAATGCTAAGCTCAGCTAATCATCTCAGGTATCTCTAATGCACAGATTTTCTCAGCTAACTGGAAAACATGTAGAGGCTTTTTTTTTTTTTTTTTTAAAAAGTTCATTTCATCTCCCCTCATGCAGCAGCAGCTGAGTTTAGCTTTAGCACCGATCCTGGATATCAAGTCAGACTTTAAGGAACAGGGTTGTTGTTGTTCAACTGCAAAGTATTTCAGTGAACGATTTATTTTAAACGTAGGAAAGTTACAGAACGAGGACTGGGTAAAGTCTCCACTGAGCCAAAGCATGTCTTTCAGGCTATTACAGGAATGGCAATAGACAATCACCTCCTCGGGCTCCTGAGGGTCGCAAAGGACCTCAACATGGAGAAGCCAGAGATCTTCTGTGATGAGACGTATCTGGCCAGTAACCAGTTCATCCTCTCAACCAGTCAGGTAACATGTAGTCCTAATCTATTTAACCTTAAAACACTTTATTTTTTTAAAGTATTGCTTTAAATTCGGCGTCCATGCTTGACACTGGACGTATGTACAACCCATCGAGCTACATTTTCTTGCTGATGAAACACAGGAATTAATCCATAAAGAAAAAAAACAGACAGATTGATGTTCCCGTGCTTTTCTTTTACCTAACCGTGAATTACATAAAGATGGAGCTTGTCTTTAAAGTCCACGCTGACCGTCCCGTTCTTCTAACGTACTTCTGGAGAAAAGACAACCAGCGAATTGGTCGCCAACCTGACATCCAACCTGCAGATGCTGCGTTTTCTGCAAATTTAACACATTTAGCGCTCAAGTTGAGCTGCTTTGTTCATCTGTACAGTCAGTGGAGAAACAGCTAAGGGAGAGGCTTCTGGAAAAGACTCGCCAAAGTCAACTGTAATCATTTTTAAAAGAGACTGAGACTGCAAAAGTGCAACCACAACACGGCAACAGCAGTTTTCAAAATGCACGGAGCTAATTAAAGACATTTAGCTTATGCTGGTGTTTCTGCCTGAGGTCCAGTGTTTGCTGTCGTAGTTGTTGTTTCTTAGAGCAGCGATGATGTGAAGATGATGAAGAAATTCTCCCCTCGACCATCTTGTGGTTATATAAAAAGGTTTACTGAAACAAGTATAGCATCTCAGACATCATGGTTTACCTGCGAGAGGAGTCGAAGCCGATAAGAATCAACCATCAGACCAGCTTTAACCACCGGCTTTTATAGGGGAACAGTGGGACAACTCTCCTTCAGCGACCTCTAACCTGGTCACTCTGGTCTTCAAGGTCCATAAATACCAAACCAGGTGTAACCTTTTACCTGGGGACCACTTCAAAGCCCACGATGTGGACTACCAGACACCACATAGACCTGCCACAAGACCCTGCCAGAATCTACTGTCCTCAGTAGCTTCACTGACAGACTTCAACCCTGCACTTAGAATAATTCAGGCAGCCGCACACTTTACGCAGCATGCCGCACATTAACAGCAGCTCAGAGTTGTTGTTGTCTGACTGAGGTTTAGGTGTGACTCTCCGCTTTGGTTGCACTTCTACATTTCTGGAAGCAAAGCAAAGAGCATCAGGTGTCTGCACGATGCTGCAACTTCAGTGTTATTAAAGTTTAAGCAATATTCTGTGGTTTGTGTTTTACTACTGTCTGGTGTCAGTGAAGTGATTCAACCAACAGCGTTTTAATAATAACCTTTCTGCTAAAACAGTCACCTACAGAAACTAAACTTCACATTTTATAGTGCTGCCAGCTGCAACAACTCATCTACTAGGACACTGGAGGAAAAAAAATCTGGTGGTTTATTTGGCACTTGAGCTCCGGGAACCTGTATTTTTTTGGCGGTTTATAAACAAAATAAATAAAATCATCAAAATATAGCAACAACTGTTAGTTGTAGTCCATATCTGACAGCTCTCTAAGCCCGGCTGTGCATTCTCATCTCCAGGTTCCCACCACAGTGGAGATGTTCTGCTGCTACGGCCCGGTGGTGGCCAACGGCTACGGCGCCTGCTACAACCCGCAGTCGGACCACATCGTGTTCTGCGTGTCCAGCTTCTGGGAGAACACGGAGACGAGCTCGGTGGTTTTCGTCAAAGCCCTGAACGAGGGCCTGCTGGAAATCAGGGACCTGTGCAATAGAAGCGGCGCTGCAGCCACCAAGCCGGCTGGGAGCAGCCAAGGGGCCGGGCAGCCTCACAAATCAGGGAAGTGAGCCATACTGGGAGAGCACTGGGCGGCTCCACTCAGCACCCTTAGACTTAGACCTTAGCTCTAGACTCAGTAGCTGAGACGCGTTCGTGTGTCTTTGTGCAATAGTGTTTCCTTCACAACAAAATACGAAGCCTTAAAGTTCTCATGTGACTATATATATAGTATATAAATGTAAAAAAAGAATATGAATGAAAACTGTGTGTGGACGATAGAATGATTTCGGGTCCAACGCCGACCCCGCTTGACTTAGGAAGCTGAAGCCATTTTGTAGCACTGACCTGAGGGTCGACTCCTCAGTCAGAGAGTGATTCAACTGAATGATCCTCATGTGTATGTAGAGTAGCAGTGTTCTTATACGTGACAGAATATATCCAAGTGACTTAGAACAATCGTGACATCCTGTTAATGTGACCCTGCCGACCTCACGTCATGTGTGCCATCATGTTGTGCCGCAAAACCCTTTTAAATGTTTTTATTCTTCTATCGACGCCAAACGGCCGTGAAAAAAGTTTGTGCATACATGAAGGCACTTTATTTATTTATTTATCTATACAGAGATGTGAAAAAAAAATAGCTATAAGCTGAGAAATGGTTATAATTTATGTGCGTAAAGAGAGAAACGTGAGTCGTGCTGTATGTGTGTGTTCTTTATCATAGCAATAGATGTGATGAACGGTGCAGCTCTGTAAGCAAGGTCCAGTCCAGTGGTGACCGAGGCAACCCACTGTGTCCATGTGTATACGTAGTGCTTTGCATTTGCACTCAGAATGAGGGTAGCTGTTAGACTGTAAGTGCAATAACACAACATGAGGGTAAATGTGCCAAATCAGCTCTTTAGATGCATGCAGCTTCGTGTGACAATAAATTAACTGCAGTTGCTATTTTTGATATTCAGAACGACGGTGATCCACATCATGCATGCTGTTTCGGTCAAAAGTGTCCACTCGGAGTGTACCGTGGCTTAGATTCCTCTACAAATGCGTATCGTGTTCAATCTGTGGTGGCTCGTGTTTCAGCAAATCGAATCAGTGGTCCTTAGCGGTGAAGACGTGAGGATGTTTGTGTCCACACGGCGCGTAAGCTGAGAGTGTCTCATCCGCCAACGTGAATGTGAAAAAAGACTATAAGCGACACACGTGCATGTTTATTCTTCTAATAGCTGTATTTTTCTATGTCCACGTGAGAATACGAGTGAAGTAAAATGTTGTTAAAGGGAATTCAAAATGCCTTAAAACGTAAAGTCATGCAAACTGTCGTCCACAGGTCCTATCAGATGTGATCTTCTGTCAGTGTTCAGTGTTTTAACTCTGATGTTCATTTGATGTGTTTCTACTTGGTGCTTGCTGTCTAATCTGAGTGAAACATGTAAAAGAATGTACTGTCTGCTATGTGTTGTTCAGCTGCTTATCCACTTGTTCCATTCATTAAAAACAAAAAAAGAAGTGAATAATCAGGCGAGTACATCTGCTGTGTTCCCGTCGCCTGATGAATAAATATCATAACATCTCTGTAAATGGTGATTAATGTGAAGCTCATCGCTGTTTCATTGCGTCAGTTTGATATTAAGTGTTGTGCAAACGTCACGTCTTCATCGTTGTGAAGAGGAAAACTAAATCTTTATTTATTTTTTTAGGCTACAGCAATATGTTGTTGATAGAAGACGTCGCACATTTGAGCTGTAATAAAACTGTCATGTAGCAAAACTGGATGAATAAAAAGAAATTAGAAGTGTTCTGACTCACGGCGTCGGTACTTTTTGTGACGAATACGAGGCTGCTTGTTGTTCTTAATGTATATTTATCAAATAACAGATATTTGTGTTGTTGTCTGGGTAGCATTCACTCCTTCACACAGCAAATCGAGCTCAAATTAAAAAAGAACCAACTTGAATTTGTCATATTTATGCTGTGAAAAAGTCCACAAAACTATTTAAATGTAGTAAAACCTGACAGCACTTTCCTCAATTTAGCTTCACATTATTTTTTAGTATTGAAACAATTCTATTCTGTTAAATTAGAATGAATGCTGACTTGCCTGCTTCAGTTGTTCCCTGTTTTCTTCGGTGTGACCACACCACAAACTCCAAACCTGTAATAAGGAATTAGGATGCAGATTACCACTTCAAACCGCTTTTACAATATATACAGTCGTCCTCAAATGTGTTCAGACATTTCCATTAAAGAAAAGGCAAAATTCACAACAGTCACTCAAATAACTAGAAACTGGAAAAAGTAATAATAAATAAAAATTTGCTAAATTGTAATTTAGTGAAAGAAGACATTGGTTTTGAATTATAGTTGAAAAGAATAATTTAAAAAAAACAAAAAAAACAAACAAAACTGTCCTGGACAAATGAATACCTGTCAACAGGTGCAGAAGTCTGACTGAGAGTTACAGGAAACACCTGATGATGGCAGTGATTGGCTCAAAGGGTTGCTCAATTAGATATTAGTTTACGGGTCCCATCATGCTTGTTTGTTTGTTTGTTTTTTTATATTTCTGTTGAACCACAATTCAAAAGCAACGTCATGATGTTCATTACTTTTGTCAATTTCACCTTATTTCAGTGACTGAAGCTGTGTTTTTCCTTCTTTAATGGGCGGGTATGAATACATCTGAGGACGACTGTACAAGACGACTTTTCCTCTTCGAATGTCTGATAATTATGCCGTTAAGATTTTGACGCTTACATAACATTCAGACGATGAGTGACTCAATTAGAGATGCACCTCAGACGCACTAAAACAGTTAAAGTTAACAAGTTATAACTCAACCACCAAGAAGTATTTGTTGAATAAATGATCCAAAAGTGAGGAATTAAGCAGCTGCACAACACATTAGACAATAACTATAAAAAGCAGATGTTCCTGATGTTGTGGAGGATATCACACACACACACACACACAAAACACATTTAAATTCCGTCTCCAACCATAATGCTAAGCTAACGTAGCCGTGAAGTAAATCCTAACAAAGCTGGTCAGTCTGCGTTTACAGTTCTATGTGACCAGACTCATTTGCATGGGGTGGTCTGTCTGCAGCACGGCCACTTCACTAACACTCTCCCAACAGATGGCCTCGTTTCACTGGCATCTGATAAGGTCTTTAGGGAGAGACACAAATTTAATTCTCCATTGGTCGAACCACTGAACCACGCCGACCAAGTGCTCAGAAAACATTAAACATTTAGTCAAGCTCCCGTGAACTGGTCCAATTAAATTTGGAATACAAATCGGGCTGTGAAAAAAAAAAAAAATGCAGACTCATGTAGATTTAATAAACAGTTCAGTGTGTTAGTGGTAACAAGCACCACATAAAAAAACCTGTCCAGTTCCATGATGCTGCATATCTCAGCCGGTTGAACTTTGCTTTGCATAAAAACTTGATTTGCATTAAAGCACATGATTGGACTAAACACTGCAACACGCTGCCGTGTCTGAAAAGCTCCCAAGTTAGGCATGTGGTGGTTTTATTCTGCTTTATCTTGGACGTGCACAAGCTAATTCATGATTCTGTTTAAGACATGGGAACAAGCTGGTTGTGTTTCTCTTTTGAAACAGGAATAATTTCTTGCAGTATTTGCATAGTTCTGTTCTGGATCATGTTAACTGAAGCCCACATGACCAACACAGCGTCTTCTGTCTGCACCTATACCTGCTTCTGTTTTTCATTGTCTCTCATAGTTGAGCTACATCGGCTAAAAGTTCTAGCTACCCTCACTAGGAGGGAATGTGTGCATGATATAAATATAAAAAGAAGGTTTACATAGACTGCAGATAAAGATGAACAAACTCTCCATGACGTCACTCATAAGTTTCCTGAGCAGCAGTTTGGAAGCTCGGCGTCGGCTTTGCAGAGCCTGGCTTCTCCTAACTCGTGGCTAATCCAAAAATGAGCGAAGAGTTGGAGCAGGAGTCAGTGATGGAGCCAGACAGTTTTAATAGGGAGGACCAGGCTGAGGCTGTTGCTCACATTGGTGTAGCAGAGAAAGTAAAATCAGATTTTTTCTGTTTGGCAAACCTCCGTCAGGAAAATAGCACATTTTTCTGGTCACTTACTTTTATTAGTTGCTT
>NW_007581466.1:0-19222 GCF_000690725.1 Stegastes partitus | reverse complement strand
TAGCATGTTTCTGTAAACCCAACAGGAAATCCGCCATGTTGGAAAAACCGCGACCATGCCGGGCCATTTTTGCGTAGGGCGAGGACCCGTCCATCGCCGCTTGCGGCTTTAATTACTGTATTATGTTGTTAAGACGTTGCTGAGATGTTGGAGGAGTGTGTGTGTGTGTGTGTGTGTGTGTGTGTGCGGGCGCGCGTGTGTGTGTGTGCGTGTGTGTGTGTGTGTGTGTGTGTGTGTGTGTGTGTTTGGATCCTGTGCTGTGATTTCGTGTGTGTGTGACACAGCGCGCCTCTGATTGGCTGCTTCCTCGTCACGTGACGCTACATCCGCTCCCTGACTGTTGCTGTTATGACAACGAACTTTAAAAGTTGGATGAATGGCTCCGCAGAAGCAGAAGCAGCAGCGGCGGCTTTCCTCCGCTAAAGTGCCGCAGAAGTGTCTGAAGTGCTCCGTGACGCTGACCGTCCAGGCAGTAAGTCCGTCTGCGAGCTGCTGCTTCGGTACAAAAACCCAGAACCCGACCCGGTGCCGTGGTTTTGGTGACCAAAGCTAGCTAACGAGCTGACATCCTCTTCCTTTCCTTCATGCTAATTAACCGGCGGGTTAGCTAACAAGCTAACATGTAGCTAGGCTATCCAGGTTTAGATACTGTACGTAGAGCTGAATAGTTTAGCTAATTAGTTCACCAGCTCTCATAAATCCTCCTCAGGATTAACACTAACCTCATCGGTGACGCTCGTAGCTCCCAAAGCTTCACTTCATTCACTACAAACTGATAGAAATGATGATAACAACAAACTAATAAACATCTACCTGATTAAAAATAAAGTTTCCCCGCTTTTCATGTTGCTGTCATTAACATATCTGCGTTTAAATGTGAACAAACAAACAAAAACATACCCATGAAACCCTTTATTTAATAGAGATTGTAGTATTTCAGTTCATAATGACACCTTAAAGTGACCTACAGTCTGCTTTCTGTTTAAATGTGCACGGGCCGCTGTGGCTCTTATAGTTTTTGGGGGTTTTTTTTCCAATTTTTTTCAACTATGAATTTTCTATAATGCATATTATGTACAATGAAAGAGATACATTCAGGTTACAGGTGCGTATGAGAGCGACAGGCATTTCCAAAAAAGGACTCACTGTCTACCAAAAATACGTTTATTCACCTTGTATTAGTGCAAAACCTTCATCAGACGGATGGTTTGAGAGACGCCATCTTAAATATGAAGCGACTGCAGCTCAGTGACCAGTCAACATTCATGAAACACACAACATCTTTCCACTGAATGACAACTTTCACTAACGTATGTAATCTAGCAATCACAGGTATATACCAAAACTGTTTACATAGAATTATTATAATAATTTATCAGATTTATTTAGCACTTTTCTAGGCACTCAAAGACACTTTACAGCTGGTTGCCACAGCTGCCCTGGGGCAGAATGGCAGCCAGGCCTCCGTCAGTCCCTCTGACCACCACCTCAAACAATCCATTCATTCACACCAGGAGGTGGTGAAGTGTCTTGCCTCAGGACACACCGACCATAACACTGGTTGCAGGGCAGAATCGAACCACCAACCTTCTGATCGCTGACCAACCCGCTCTACCACCTGAGCCACAGCCGCCCAGTTAGTAACATCCTGATATATGAGTGATTACAGTTCCTTCAGGAAGAGGGAAATAATATTCCAAAAGCACAATCAACAAACTGATCAACTCCATGTGTCGCACATGTGATGTTCTGTGACTGAGAGGATGGACGCAGTCATTGTGGATTCTCTCCATCTGCACATCAGTATTTCTAGTATACGTGGTTGTTTCATGATGTTGTAGAGATGCCTCTAAAAAGAATTTATGACGTTTAATAAAATATGCATGCTATAGTATATTTTTGTTCACGTTAAAATGGTCTGAGCTGTTCTGTAAACGTGTGATTGTGGCAGTTTTTCATTAGAAAGAGAATAAATCCAGAAGTTGCTCACTAAATCAGTTGTATGCTGACGTGTTGTATGTTTGTGTGCAGGTCACATGCCCCGGAGTGCTCCTCTCCAAGAAGAACCAGATCTACCTGAGCGTGTGCATCATGGGCCAGTACAGGAAGACGCCCTGTTTGCCGCCGGTCTTCCCCTTACGCTTTCTGCACAAAATGGTTTTTGTCAAGGTGAGAATAATGCAATTTATTACAGAAATAAAAGATGCTTCCCTGGCCGCCATCTGCCTGTGGCTGTTTGGTTCAGACTTCGCAGTGGAGACGGTGAGAAGGTTAGAGGCTTTATGTCTGAACCCGTCCAGCGTAGCGGCATGTATTGATCGTACAGTAGATTCATCATAAAAACTGTCCATCCAAGGGTGATATTTATTTATTTATTATTTCATTTAATGCCTTTTGATCTTTCTTAGATGCACACGTTCACTCGGAGCAGCATTTAGATTATTAGACCGCTGAGGTGATTTTAGGTTTGATGGACGTTTGTTTGCATTTTTATTTTTGATACTAAGCCGTTAGTTCATTCATTAGTAGAACAATATTGAAAATAATCCTCAGGTGGAGCCTCATAACACTGAAACCAGTTTCTGGACTTTTTTTATTTGCTCCTGTCACATTTTTGCTGATCGTGAGCTAATTGTTCACTGAAATATAAACTCCTGCTCCAACCACAGCGAGAAGTCAACTCAGAAATGTCTTTTGTGTAACAGAATTATAGTTTCATTAATCATAAAAAAAGAAAAACTAAAAGTCTTTGATGATTTATTCTACAAAAATTTAAGAAAAACCCAGAACCAGAGTGCCGCTATAGCTCACCTGGTTGAGCTGGTGTCCAATGTGCAGGGATACAGTCTCGATGTGGAGGTCATGAGTTCAAATCTCGCTCATGGCCCTTTTCTACATGTCCTTGTCCCCCACTTTCCTAGCATAGCAGCTTGTTTTGCTTGTACTTTAACCTGCGGTGGATTAATCATAAAACGTGGACATCACAGTGTTTTTTCTAATCAAATCTTGAACATATGTTTTGCTTTTGCTTCTTGTACTCATAGACTTGGGGCAGCATTTAGTCGTAGTTACTCATCGAGTAGTAAAAAGATTGTTTGGCCACTGCAGTGATTTTTGAATTTGTTTATAAGATTATAAGCAGCAGATTGAACATCACCACCCCAGCTGCCGATAGAAGCGGCCTTCTGTCTCCGGGGAAAATGGCAGCGTTCGACACTGACCTGTCTGCCTGATCTTGTTATAAGTATTGATTTGCTTTGTCTGTGCTCTGTCTGTTCCGCCAGACTTTCCCCGGCGTTGTTGACCCTGCTGATGTAGCTGACCTCCTCGAAGGTAAACGGCCGTCTGGGATTTGCCTCCTCATCTCTTAGTCCCGAATCCCGTCCTATGCAAGCTTATGGGCTATTAGCCGAGATAGCGATCATTAGCTCACAGTCTGTTTGCGCTCTCCTCTCCTTTTCAGCTGACACGACATCTTTTGAGCTGATTCAGTTGGTGCCTCCAGGTATGCTTTCTGATGATGCCATCTGGGCGCGTTAAGTCCCTACTGTATCCAGTCATTACGCTGCAAAAACAGCGCCTTTAACTCGGATTGTGTGTGCTCCTGTTTTTTGTCTGTGTGTGGGCTTTTTAGAAGGTGAGATCTTAGCCACAATGACGGAAAGCAGCAGAGACTTCCTGTATCCTGGTCCCAGATTGAGCTCCAGAGAAGGAGCCGCGGAGAGAGAGATGCTGATGAAAAGATCCTCCTCCTTTCCTGTAAGCTGTGTTCCATTTATTCCTTTCATGTCTTTGGTAATCCTCCTTCCAACACCTGCACCCGTAATTATCAGACTTCTAGGAATTAGACTGAAGAATGCTCTGAAGAGTTGACGGAGGAGTAGAAAAGCTCTTTGCTGAGTGTGAGACACGTTTATCGAGTGACTTACTGCTGCTTACAGCAAAATGCAGAACGTCTTTGATTGATCACGTGTATGATGAGAGAAGGAGCTGCAGATTTACCCCCACATCCGCTCTATTGTACACTATTTACCAATGATGCTTACATTTTACTCAGTGGAACGTTACCCTACAAAAACATATATAATATTCACCCCCTTTTATACACTTTCCCTGTAAAATAGATCTTTGTCTGCGCTGTCTGATGGTACCAGCTTGTTTCAACTCTTTATTAAATCTACATGAGGTTCATACTCAGAGAAATGAACCCAGGTTTGTAAATGTGAAATTAGCAACAAGCTAATATGTTTGAATGTCTAGTAGGAGAAAGTAAGGACTCATTGTTGACACAGTTAGCATGATGCATGGCCAGTAGCTGATGTACAAAGTGGTTTGACATCATAGCAAATATTCATGTCAAATGCAAATAATAAGATCAAACTTTTCTCTCAGTAGTTTTACTTATCATGACCAGTGAACTCTGTACAATCACACATGATAGAATCTCCCCTCAGACTTTGTTAATGTCTTAAATAACTCCACATTCAGCTTCAACTTCTGTTGTTCAACATCTTCTTAAAATTCTTTTTTCATTTTTTAAAATCTAGTACAGCAGCTGTTATGCGCGTCTATATATTTTTGTAACTGCTTTTCTTGCCCACCTCGCGTCAGCTCGGTGTGAGTCATGTGTGTTTTGGGATATGTAAATCGCAGCACTGCAATATGCACGTCTGTTACAATCAAATGAGTTCACACGATGCTGAATGAGCGAATCAGCGGCAGGTAAAACTGTCTACCAGAGTTTTTAATCTGCTTCACGTCCCAGCATTCCCACGCTGGTGCACAAGCAGCAGCGACTAGTTCACGACAAGGAGCAGCAACCCAGGAAGCATCGACAGTGTTTGTGTAGTTACTGTCACTGCCAGAAGAGACAAAAGTTCAGCACAGTGCACACTTAAAGTACATTAAAGTTATTAAAATCAATGCATTTCACAGTTGATTAGCTCTGCAATGCATTAAGGGTATTTATTCTCCAAGCTGTTCCTTATTGGTGTTTTTATTTTGCAAAATGGCAAAGTCAACTCACAATTCCACTTGTTTTTGTTTTTAACAAAATAACCAAGTAAACAAATGATGTCTTCATGTATAGCCCTTATTGTAATTTCATTTTATCATAGTAATAAAACTAAAATGCTCAAAATGATTAATATTATCACGCTCGCACTTCAAAGTGGTGCAATAGGTTCATTTTCACAGTCAAGAGAAATAAAAATAATTTGGTTTGTGTAGCGTTGTAGTAAAGCTACTATACTGAAAATTAACAACAGAAAGTTAAATTTCCAAAGCGTTGAAGCAAACAGCAGCCACATCTGATTAAAGGTGTTTAGGAAGCTTGTTGTGAAGCTCAGGTCCTGCGTATTAAGCTGTGCTTTGATTGGAATCGTGTTAAAATGTGGCACCTTTAGCTTGTGCTGTGTTGCGTCAGCGTAGCCTGAGTTTATGAGTAAACTCTAGCAGCAGTAAATGCAGCTCTGTTACTACGGATTGTTGAAGCACTTGCATTGCAGCAGATGTAAACAAAGACTCTGGCCTCAGCTCAACAAAGGCGACCCCGATCTTTAAGATACGACTGGAACATCCCCACGTCAAAGGATTGAAGGATTTTTATCTTTATCTGTCACTGAAGTCCAGAATGTTCCTTTAAGCAGTTGGATAAATACGGACCCAGATACCTGAGAACGAATTCAAATAACATACTGCTGAACTGGCTGAAGGGGGGAGGATGTTCCTGTCAATGCATTCAGACAGAACTCACATGTCAGAGGAAGCCCGCACCGTGCTCGCCATGTGATCCAGCGTGATCGACACCAGCGCTACACGTGTCATTCATTACCTGCACAAGATTGTTGCTTCCTCAAAGTGAGTCTCCACCTAATCTCGGCGGCTCTGCACATGACAGACAGGTACACTACCCAGATAACCAATTCAAAAGCACTGCCTTGTCTTAGACGCTACTATTTTCTTCAGAGAAGATGGCATTTTCCTTACGCGGCTGTCAACTATCATCGCTATACAGACAAGAAAAATAAACCGAGGACTTCCTGCCTTTTCAGCCGGTCCTCGTCTCGTATCTTTCTCTGTTTCTTCTCCTCCTCGTCTTATATCATCTCCTCCTCTGTCTGCCTCCTCCTGCTTTCATTCCTTCATCTCCCCATGTCTGCCGCTCGCTTTATTCCATCCTCCCCTTGTCCTCCGAGGCACTAACTGGCATATTTAAATGTCTTTAAACACCACTCCCCTCACCGTTGCTTTCATGTGTTTGTGTTTGAGGCCTTACATAGCAATTTAGATGTCGCTCTCCAAATGCCATATTATTTAAACATCACTGGAGCCTTTTCTCTTTTCTGCAATTTGTTTTCCTCAGACCAGGCATAGATTGAAGATTTGCGGTTGTAAATTGGTGTTCCGAGCGGCGCCGTTATCTGTCCTTTTGTCTTCATCTCCCCCGTTAAAGGTGTTGTGTTTGTTCTATTGTCCCTCTCCCTCCAGGGAATCTCCCCCAAAGTGGAGTTTACCACCACATCAGTCATCGAGGAGAGCGATGGAGGAGACAGCCGGACCGCCTCACCTGTAAGTGTGTCCTTTTATTACATGTTTAGGTCCGTGCAAACACGACACAAACACGGGTCCGGTTTCTGTCCGTCTGCGTTGCTGTAGAAGGACTTTGTGAGGAGTGTTTGAACACAGCTACATGCTCACTGCGCGAGCGTTGGCCACAGCCAGAACAGTAAAGATTGATCTCTAGAGGGCTCTAATGAGTGGTATCGCTCGCCATCGCGTTTGTCTGTTTCCAGCGTACATGCCCACCTTCTATTGTTGCCATGGCTACTGCATCTATCTATCCATACTGGCAGTGTTTCAAGGGTATCTGTTCTCTCCTTGTGAATGTAATTACGGGGAGGCAGATCTGTGATGCTGATAGTGAGGCTTCTCTCACATGTCTGACTAGCTGGGAGTTTTTTTTTTTTGTACCAGTCAGTCAGTCAGTCAGTTTCTTAACTATCCAGGCGGTGGCTCACCTGCATCTCTTCAGCTCATCCCTGTTGACAGATACCCAAGTCCGTATAATCACTTCTTTTTCTTCCTGTTTCCTTTTCAAATGTAGTTTTATGACATGTTCCAATCAGTAGCTGCAGTCTTTCAGTTTAAACAGGTGGTTTAATTTATCCACTGATGCAAAAGAAATAAATAAAACTATCTTTAACAAATTAATTCATTCCCTGCTCTCAAATTCTCAGTTCTGAGTATTTGCTGTCTTTATAATGGTAAATCACATACTCCACCTTCACTGTAGAAGGTTTATCGGTGGTTTCATTTTGTGGATCAAACAATTCATTCAGGAAAGTATTTAGTAGATTGATTGATCCTTAGCTGCAGCCGTCTTTAACCCTCTGAACCCCAGCTGGAATATAAAGTCCTGCATCTCTGTGTGAACAGCCAAGCAGAGACAACTCACAGCTGTCTTTTGTTTACTATATATACAAACTTATGCCTTTATTTCTAAAAAGAAAAAATGAAGTTTGAATTTCTCTGATTGCTTGTTTTACAAAAAAAAAAGAATATCTACAACAATTTGCGAAGTGCCCACAGGTGTTAATGCTGGAAGAAAATGTAAAAAGCAATTTTCATAACAACGCTACAACTTTAAGATGTTTCACTGAGCTGAATGCATCTTTCAACTCGCTGATAACTTGCTTCTCTTCATACTGTTCATAAGTCATTCTGTGTTTATTTTATTACTCAGTCATGTTTTATTTTGCTCCCAGTCGCTCTCATTTGTTCCCATCCTCTCTGCTCTGTGTAAACACAGCCTGCAGTTCAGCCGAACAGTCCCTGAATGTTTCACACGTGACTGTTGATTACAGCAAACAGTTTGCTTTTGCCAAATGTTTTAATTACACATGTAGAATGTAGTAATTTAGATGAAATGTCACAATTTTAATCTTAGTTTTGGGTCGTTTTTCACACCTCATGCATGATTAATTCAAGAAAAATCAGAATTACAGTTTCAAGCTACAATAAATGGTGTAATTCTGGCAATTATTTAAAAAAAATAACACGTCTTTTAAATCTGCTGGGATTGAAATGGTCGAGTATCATCTGCTCATTTACTGCTTCTATTCTAACATACAGATTTGCTGCCAAAAATAAGATCGTCTTCTCTTTGCTAGTCCTCTGTGAATCTACATATACATGTGTGTTCTAGTTATTTCATCAGATGGACAGTAAGAGGACAGAATAACGCTCCAACGGGGGACTGAAGAAAAGTGTGACTTAGAAAAGCAGGATGGCTGAAATATCTTTCATAAACTGTACTGTTAGAAACATGCGATCCATCACACAGCAGTTGGCATGTTGTGCCAAAAACACCACCATGCATTTCCCAGGTGTGGTCACCTAAGCTCAGCTATTTGTTTAAATGGGATGTCAGTGACAGCGAAGCAGATTGTCAGTGTTCTCGCGGCCCCTCGGGGGGATGTCTGGATCAGAGCACCGCTGTGGCTGTCAGACTGTAGAATTTCTCCATTTTCTCTCTCCTAATGGCTCCTCAGCATAGGCATTTCCCTGTCTACCTGCCCACCCAGCTCACAAATCATGTCCCGTTCTAATGGAGATTTAGAAGGATGGCGACTTCCACAACACCTCTGATAAATACACACCAATAGATTCAGTCTTTTATAGTAACATATTTTATTAGGTGTTATAATTCTTACTTAAATATCTTTGCATTTCAGTTTGATCAGCTCTGTCTATAATCGCAGCAGCCAGTCAGCTGTGCATCCTGTCCATAAACATCACAGAGAAAACCAAAGACACAGTTTGTGGCTTTAGTTTAAGGAGGTTCACTCACAGCATTAACAGGTGCTGAGGTGGAGTTTGTTGCTTCCAGATGTTTGTAAGAGTTTTTCTTCTGAGTTTGTTTCAGCCTCAAACAGCAGCAGGATCCATGTAAGCATCTACAAAGCAAGAGCTGTACTTCATTAATTACTTTTTAATTATAAATTACCCCTGACGTGGCATCAAGCTTGGTAAGGATCTAACCGTAAACAGCACCGTGTTCTTTTCTTCACCTCAGACAGTCACAGCTTAGGAGCTGCGTTTAAATCGTTTCTGACACAGTTGAATCCTGAGCTCCATCACAGCTGGATAAAAAAAAGAAGTGTTTTTCTGTCATATCAAGCTTTTTTATATCAGGGAGGTTTTTTCCATTTCACAGCAGGATAATTGCAGCAGTGACATTATTGTGTGTTTGGCTGCTTTATAGAACATGACCTCTGTAACCGCTCAGCCAAAATATGGCAACAGGCAGTCGTATGACAATGAAAACGCATTATATTGCAGTTAATGTGGCTGTAGTTTGATCATTTATCATCACACATGGACAGAATTTTAAATGCTGAAACCATTCAGTGTGTTTATCTTAAGTGTAGGTGAGCTTGTTTCCCCTTCACTGTATTAGTTTATAGACATCAGATAATTAGTGACATTAACTGTAAAATAAGAAAACAAAACGAATCAATTAACTTTCATATTGCTAAGTTTCAACAATCCTTGAAGTCTGACTTCTGCTCAACATTTATCCAGTGGTCTGTAAATAAATGTGGCCCACACATCTATGCTTTTGTCAGGATTAATACATTTTGTTCGTTTGTCCTTTTTATCCCATATCTTGTTTTTTAACCAGCACCAACACTTTGGTTTTCCTCGTCTCTTTATTTCCACCTGCTTAGCGTCAGCATGTTGCTGTTGTCAGCTCGGTGGATGTATTAGCATGCTGACGTTAGCATGTAGCTCAAAGCAGCCCCGTGCAGCTTTACGCGGCCGCCAGCACATTAACCTTGTTATTATTTATCAGCGTCCCGAGCTTTGTTGAACGGCGTCTTTATCACACAAAGCCAACAGTGGAAATCACAGCTAATCACATCAGACAAGCCTTCGCCACTCAGCTGGCGACGGGAAAAATGACTCACTCCCAGCGTCCGTCCACCAGCGAAGAAGAGAGAGGAGGAAGTCAGGGATGGCGGGGGGTTCGGAGAGGAGAGCCCACTCGTCTTAATTCCATTAAATCAGATCTCTCTCAAATGGCAGCCTCGATGAGGATTTATTCATAATTTAGTTTCTCTTAAAAATAGTTTCAATGTTGTGTGATTTCCCTAATTAGCATTTAGATTATCTTTGTTTTACAGCCAAGCCAAGCAATGGCTCTTTATCATATTAGACTGGAGATGGCCATCAAATGCAATTAACATTTTATCTTAACTTATTTATCCCCGGTTGGCATTACCTGCAGGAAGTGGGATATTGCATCGGAGAATGATGTTAGTGGCCATTAGAGTTATTGAAGTAATTCTGCAGAGGTTGTCTCCGTGGCAGGTTCCGACTGCAGGAGCCGTCGTTGTTGTAACACTTAAGCTGAATGATTTAGCTAATGGTTTAATGGTTTTGTCCGGGGAGAGCAAGTCCGTGTCAAGAGCCGGAGCAGCTGCTTAAAGGGCAAAAAATGGAACAAACAGCGGTTAGCAGACGAATCTAAACAGCTCAAATGTTGTGTGTGTCGCCCTAAAATAGAAACGAGGGTTTGACCTGTTGACCTTTAACGAGTTTAAGTGATTATATGCATAATGTGTTGGAGGAAATATTTGAAAATAAATACTGAAATAAGTGAAACATGCCGATATTGAAAAGTTGGGAAAAGTAGATTCTAAACGTTACTTAATTTAATTTAAATCAAGTCATATCTGAAATCTAATTTTTGTTCTTGTATAATGTTGCTTTATGTACCCAATGGAAACTTATAGGTTAAAAATGAATTAATCAGGGTGCCGCTATAGCTCACCTGGTTGAGCTGGCGTCCCATGAACATCCTGATGTGGAGGTCATGAGTTCAAATCCCACTCATGGCCCTTTCCCACGCGTCCTGTCTCTCTCTCACTGCACTGTTCAACAAAGGCCAAAAAAATTAATTAATCTACCTTTTTCAGGTGCCTGAATGTTGGTAACAGGGTGGCGCCAAATATAGCAGATAACAAATAAAATGTATGCCTGTGATACCTGAGCTGAGCTAATCAAGCTTTTTGTAGTTGATTATTGATGAATACATAACAGAACATTGAAAAAGAGAAGGTTTATTTTTCAAACAGTTTGAAGCCCAAATGTCCTCCAACTAACACTTTTCTTTATTTCTCTCTTATATTTCTTCCCTGTACTCCAGACCTGCCGTCTTTCTCCGGTGAGGCCGTCCTCAACCCCAGCGAAGCAGCCTTCCAGCGGGCATTTGTCCAGAACAGATAATGGGAACCGTGCCTCTGTGAATGTTGGGAAGGGAAAGCTAAATGTTAAGACTGCAACTGCAAACTCTGCACCGCCGTCGACATCCAGACGCTGTCCTCTTTCATCCTCGTCTGGCAGCGGCCCTCAAAAAAACAAGAAGGACAGAAAACAAGCTGTGGCCAGAGTTTGCGAGGACTCTGGCTACCAGCAGCCCACCGTTTCCTCCAGGACGAGAGCCCTGTCCCCTTACACCCACCGCAAGATGTGCCAGCTTTCTGAGGACGCCAGGCAGAGGCTCCACCACCTCCAGCTGGGGCCTCACCACTTCAGGAAGGAGACCGAGAGCCAGCCGCCCTTCCTGGTTCGTTACATTAACTCCTCTAAAGTGAAGGCGGCTTACAAACATAATGGCACGGCGGTTTGTTTAATGCCAACAAAACATGTGTTCGGTGCACAGGGGTGTGTAAGATTAATGGGAGCTGATGTAGTTCAAACCTCAGTGGGAGCTTCCCAAAAAATTTAGCTTAATCTAGTGGGCAGATTAAGTGGGGAGGCCATAATAGGAAAGCGGCGTTAATCTTTTTACCTGAGCCGTTAATGGATTTTGACGTCACGAAAGTGTTTCGCTATGTGCGCGCGGAATATGGCCGATTATCCTCACTGAGGGACCCGAGGAGGCTTTAGCGGTGCAGCCTGGGACACAGGTAGCACTTTAATTCAGCCTATCAGAGGTCTGCATGTACAAAGAAGAGGTTTTGCAGAATGTATATAAAATAAAAACCACAACACAGCCTCTAGCCGTCTGCACCTCCTTCCCTCTGCTTCTTCATTTACATCACATCTAATCCGGAGGTATAAATATCAGAATCCACTTGCACGCTGTTATTAAAAGGAATGATTAGATGGTGCTTTGTTGTTTTTTTTGTCACACACACACAAACTGAATTTAGTCGCAACGCAATGGGCGTTTCATTAAAGACACGAGCACGCTTTCCCGCTTCTGGATTTCCTAGGGGAATCTTCTTTTGACAATTAACCCTGGTAATTGAGAGTCAAGCTGCAATTAACAAATAGATACCTAATGAAGTAGTTTAGCCCCACGGTGAATGCATTATCAGCGCACGTTTCAGAGCCTCAGCTGCCGGTTTGTGTGTCGAAGGAAGCGCGCTCCTATAAATAATCCGGCCTGCGTTCTCCGACGCGTTGTTCCGTCTTTGTTTTCTCGACGCCTGATTGTGATGCTCTCAGGGAAATGACTCCGATGACAGACAAATGGCTTAACAGTGAGCTTTTACTTTATTCCGCACAAACGGAAACAAACGAGTGATTGTGATTAATGCACTCCGTTGTTTATTTCATTTGCGCGGTGTAGCCGGCGCAGCATTTGTTTTTGTCGTGGCGTTTCTTGTTTGATGAATTGCGGGATTGATTAATGCACCGGTTTAAGGATGCTGTTGAAAAGTTAAGATAAAAAAAACTTCTCGCTGTGAGTCAGTGCAGGTGTTTGAAAATAAATAAAAGTAAGTTAATCACACTGTAAATGTTTTGTGTTGTGTGTTGGCAGGTCTCTCGCTGCAGTAACGTCTCTTGGATGGAAACACCTTCGTCCTCGGCATTACATGGGAGTTTACATCGACGCTCTGTTAGCTTCTCTGCTGATCATACAGGTAAACCAACACCTGAGACATGTCACACCTACAGCTAGAAACAAATAGTTTAAAATCCTGTACCAAGTTAAGTTCTTCACACAAACAGCAGTCGTCTGCAGCCATAAACCGTGTCGTCAAGCAAATTTAAAGTGAAATGTTGCTTCAAACAAACAAAAAAAGAAAAGCAAATTAGACTTATTTCTATTAAGTCCTTTGGAGTGAAATAGCTAAGCAGCGTAGTGTCATCAGAAGGTGGCAGTTAGAACAACATGGCTGTGATAAACAGAGTAAAACAAGAAAAAAACAAAGGCAGCAACTAAAAAATACAAAGAGAAGGAAGAAACAAACCTGTCTGAGAAAGGAACACAGAGCGAGGTCTATTTTCAATTAGA
The DNA here is from genome assembly GCF_000690725.1 of Stegastes partitus. Classification (NCBI taxonomy): domain Eukaryota; kingdom Metazoa; phylum Chordata; class Actinopteri; family Pomacentridae; genus Stegastes; species Stegastes partitus. The sequence continues at coordinate 5,910 of NW_007581466.1, read as the reverse complement.
CAAGTTTTACAGATAGTTTCATGTCAGCTTGGATGATAAAATCTGAAATAACGGTTCGTTATGTCAGAACTTGTTTGAAAAATTATGTGCATCAACTCTTTTTCAAAAAGTTAAAAACAACCCCAAGCAAGAATAAAAACATGAGGAGGTTTGACTCCTCATGGCGACCATAACGTCACCCAGTGGTTTGTTGGCTACTGTTTTAAAGTCTTGAGTTTGGCATTTGGCTGTCGCTTGTTTACTCTTTTGAATCTGGACATTACGATGGAGGGAAGTTATTACTGAGAACTTGAGGACGAGGCAATCTGTCAATCACCAGGAAGCTCCGCCCTAAAACATACTTCTTTTTTACTTCCAATGGGGGCGTAATTTACAAAATAAACATTACGCTGTATTCAGAAAGTCTTCAAGTCAGCAATTGAGAGCTTAAACTTCCAAGGAAAATGAAGAGCAGGCTCATTTTCTTAAAGGCTTCTACAACCAGAGGAGTCGCCCCCTGCTGGCTGTTAGAAGTAATGCAGGTTTAAGGCTACGACTATGGAAAAAGTGTCTCCATTCTCTTTTTTGCTCTAATGCCTTTAATAACATCTTCATGATCTTAATGAAGACTTCTACACACATGCACAGATGTATACACGCTGCCTTGTTCAGATGTTTTAAGGTGGAAAGTGTCCTTATGCTAATGTTTTAGAAATAAATGGTTGTTGTTATTTAGAGGCGGTACCGTAGACAGCATGTCGTCCAACAACTAGTCTGAATCGTCTCTTTCTATAAAAACCTTCACTTGTCTTTGTCCTTGCAGATTCGTCCCTCCTCGGGAGTTACAGACCAAGAGCAGCCAAAGTGAGTCTTAATTATAATATTTCAAACTGGAAAACACGACGAGCTCCTGTGTTGATGCTACAGGACTTATCCTAACCCAGACCTACAAACGGATATTTTAACGTCCGTTTGACTTTTTTATTATCAGGTTGTGTAGACCGTCTGAAACATGTGTCGGCCTCGTAACACCTTCTTCATTAACATTAATCTGCCTGAAAGACATAATTAATGTTCTTAATGCTGTGGTCAGCTTCAGCAGATGAGTCTGGTATGAGAATGTAGGTAAAAATAAGACCTGCTGGAACTTGTTTTATCCCACATGGTGATGTGAAAGTTTACCCAAAATGCACTTTTAAAGTTTTCTTGAGTGAATTATCAGAAAGCAGAAACACATCCAGGCTACCGATGTCACAGGCATCAAACTGCTGCAGTTACATCCGGCGGTATTGATTGAAAAAATTGTGCTGAACACAAATAGGATTTTTCCTTTAGATTGTGACACCTGAAGTGGGTATAAAATTGATCCGTTTGCAGTTTAAACACGGCTCAAATGTGTTTTTCAGCCCAGAAGATTTCACGTGTCAGTCTCCTTTACTTATGACATTACTAGTCTAGTGCTTTGAAATCTCAGGAAAAGTAACACAAATTAAAAAGCGCACATTTTTGATCCACACTTATCTACTTGAAGGTCCTGTTTGGCATAAAATATTTATAGTATGAAGGTAAAATTCTGCATGGCTTTGCTGGAATGACTCGGTGTTTGTCGCTCGTGGATTTAAAATGTTTCCCGCGACAGAAGAGAATTCACGAGCAAAGAAAACCTCATCTAACTTCTCAACTCTATCGCCTCGTGACCTTTTCTAGGTGGAATCGGGTTCTGTGAAGGTCCAGTCGCCTCTGGAGACGTCGTCTAAACACCAACCCCAGATCAAAAGCCCCGCGAGGGGTTCTGCCTCGGCTCAGTCCAGCCGGGCTCCGTCACACTCCAGAAGTCCTCTGAATGTCAGCAGCTATTCCCTCAGAGAAAGGTGAAAAGCCTTCCCTTGAAAATGTAGAAAATGTGTCAAGTGTTTGTAGAACGAATGGATGCGTCAGAATCCAAACCGCTTTTCCTCACCTCTGTTTTTAATCCTTGAAGAATTAAAAGTCCAGTTATTCTTTATGCCTTGCACCTGGACAAACTGCAGACTGGTGGAGTTTGTCTCTTTCATATTTTAGTCTCCATTAATGACTAAAAATATCATTTATGTCTGTTCAGAAGTAGGTGTCAGTTCATCTCAGCCTACATACCGTCCACTGGAAAACCATCTAGAGTTGGAGTAAGAATCCTAAATTTTGATCTCTCCTTCCTAATTACCTGTTGGAGAACCCTGTGTGCAGCGTTCCTGGATTAGGCCCTAAACCGGGCTAGCAAGGCCGACTGCATCACAAACCCTCCTCCTGTTGGACGTTCTGAGGAAACGTTGGAAATAAGCGGCTAATAGCATGCTCGCCTGTGTCATATCTTAAGATATTCATCAGCGACACACTGTCAGGATCACCTCTGAGCCCCCGGTTTGGCTTTTCTGGCCGCCAAAACAATCTGATTGTCCACATACCTGCGCCCGAAGCAGGAGCGAACATAATCCTCTTTTTTTTTTGTTTTGTTTGTGGTGTTTGCCCTGAATTTATCCTGATCCATCTGTGTAAACCGTTTGTGTTTGCTCAAAAGATCTTAAAAGCAAAAGAGACACCTGTAGGAGTTTCCGATGGCAGTGTACAGCAAATATATGGAAATCCCACGAGGTGTTAGTCATACGCTGCTGCTGTGTAGGTGTGTGTGTGTGTGTGTGTGTGTGTGTGTAGGTGTGTGTGTGCGTACGTACACATCCAATCTTTAATTTTGATCACACTCGACAGGCAGGATGAATTCCCCTCCACCTTTTAAATTACAGAAGCTGATGTCTTGTCATGTTTGTTCATTACGGAGGGAGAAGGCAGAGAGGAGGGAAAACAAAGAGGAAAACGGTATTGATTTGTGTTTCAGCTGGAGACTGATGCATTTGACCCGATGCACACTTTAATACATTCAGAGAGACCTTGTCATCGATCACGGCAGCTGCGAGTTGAACACGCCGACGCGGCCGATGTTCCGTTTTGTTTGTTTGTTTGTTTGTTTGTTTGCGCTTCCCCTTCCTTTCCTCTCTCCGCCTGCTCAGTCCACAAGTAAACATTAAAATCAATGGACAATCTTAAACTGCAAAGTAAATTGCAGGAAATGAATGATACTTTTCCCTCAATTGGAAACGCGACAGGATTTGCTGGGTGGGAGATTAGAGTGGGCCTTTGTAGATTCCCTCCGACAGGGAGAGGGGCACGTCTTACCACGGATCTTTGATCTATAAAGAAAATGACAGATGCCAGTGGCAACGTTTGCCCCCTAAGCCCCGCAGTCTCAGTCTATTCATGTCTCTGGATGATTTGTCCTTGATGACTTTTTGAAGCAGGTAGTGAGTTTATCTGATTACAGATGAAAAGCTTCTGTTCCCAGACCGCGAGCCGGGCCGAGACACCCGTCCTGTCAGTCATCACCCCTCCGCTCGCAGCAAATAGACGTGGATGAGAAGCAATACCGGAATTTATTTTTGTCAGCGCGATTGGTTATTTCACAGCTGCCCGTGGCCAGCTCACAGACGCAGTTATACAGTCCTGATGAAGCACATTTGTGGCTCCCGTTCGAACACACAGTCGGACCTGTCAATTGTGAAATTACTTTTTCTGAAAAAAAGAATTGAATGTAAAGGAGCCAATTTCAAAACTAATGTTTAGATGGAGGAAGCAGTGTCGGTGTTAAATGTTGCACAGAGCAGAAGTGTGTCGGCGTCTCGCGTCTTATGTTGGGTTACAGCGCAGACTAGTGGACAGAAGGAGTAATGTCAGAGCTTCTTCTATAAACAGCAGAAGTTATATGATTCAGAGCAAACTTGGTGATCTATGAAGTACTGAAGGAAACTGCTAAATATTTTCAGATGCCAGCTTCACCAACGTGGGTTTTACATCATTAACTTCATCTTTGTGACGAGGAGTGTCGATCACGGAAATGTTGTCGTGGCTTTACCAAAGTTTTCTCTCACATTTTGAATCGTACACAACAGTTTAACACTCATTTTCCTTCCATAACCTGCTGACCTTGTTTAAATGCACGTTTTATTTTGTGTAATTGTTGTGATTATTGAACCCTTAAAACTTAGCAAAGTCTATTTTATGCAAATTTCTAAGTCGCAGGAACAAAAATGAAGGTTAAAGTTTAAAAATGAAGCAGAATTTAGACGACAAAATGATAAATGTTTGATTTCTTCTTCCTCAGATTTATCGTGTCATGTCATACTAGACAAAGCTTTAACTAATTAACTAATAACTCGTTTGTAGTGGTCTATAATCTGCCATTTCATCGTGTTTGTGCTCCTCAGATTTCAGACCAGTCAGCCCAGTCCGTCCTACTGGGAGCAGATCCACAGCCGAGTCCAGAAGATGCTGCAGACGCACAAAACCAGCTTGGACCACCAAGTGTGCTTTGACCTTTAACCTGCTGCTCTGACCAGAACGTGACCAAATGACTGAAGGTTTCCCCGTTAAACCAGCTGCACCAGTAGCTCCTGTACCTGCAGTATTTTGTTGAAAAGCGTCTCACAAACAGACGTTAACACGCCTTAACCTCCAGATTTCATCGCTCTGTGAGCAGAACCGACTCACACATGTATCTTAATTTATCTCTCTTTCATGTTCATGTAAATTTCAAACCTCCTCAGCGCTCGCCGAGCCGCGTTAGTCGCCGCTGCTCTTTGAAAAGGCAGGAAATTTGCAGGGGTTACGTTCAAAAGCGTAGCAGCGCCGCTTCCCTCCCACCCATCAGCTGGGCTGTATTTTAAAATGCCCCGATGGTGAAACCAAACTGAGACGTCGTCTAATTTCTCCAAAGCCGTGTGTGAAATTGGCTCGGGTATAAAGAAGCAGCGTGGTTTTTTTTTCTTTCTTTCTGCATGTGTGTGTGTGTGTGTGTGTTGTGTGTGTGTGTGTGTGTGTGTGTGTGTGGGAAGGAGACGTCGTGGATGTAAGCTGCAGCTGTTAAGGGCTCATCTCTCACAACACAAAGGAGAGACAAGAAGGTAGCCAAGAGCCACTGCTGGGAGCCAGGAGCTACAAGAGACGGAGGAGATTTGAGGGAGAGCAGGAACAAAAGTAATCCTGAATGAAAGAGCAGGAGACACAAGGAGCTTTAGCCCTAACAGGAACCGAGATTCAGCTTCATGGAGCGGCGCTGGAAATCAGAGCTGTGTGGCGTTTGTGCCTCTGACACGCCGCTGATCGATGTGATCAGTCCGCCGGAGCAGCTGAATCACAACTTTTGTGATCGCTAATAAAACCGAGCGCAGCAGCGTTCTGAGCTCCACACAGCTACACCTCACATTCATCCTGAAACAGATAAACACACAGGATGTCTCATGTCATAGAGCAGGTATCATGATCACCTGTTCTTTGATCGCAGTCGTACATTTGGACTAAACGTGTAGCAAAGAAACTTCATAACATGTTGAACATTTGTGTAAATACAGATGAAAGGCGTCTCCTTCTGTGCTCAACAAGTGATGATACCAAACCAATCACACTAAAGGTGACGCTTTGTTTCCACATCGCTCTGTGTTCGTATACCAATCAGTCAGAACTCCATTCATTCCTGTTCCTCTGATGTGTTTGTGAAACTTCTCTTTCCATTTTTCTGTCCAGAGTTAGCCTCGAGTACGTTGAAAACCTAACTTTTGCAGTGGGTTGCAGAGAGATTGGACTGTGGATGCCAGGAAGTTGGAAAAAGTATTAACAGGCTGTTTGACTTTGTTAAAAGTAAAATCGTGTGCATGTGTAACTGCAGAAGAAACTAGTTTAGCTGGTTTAACACATGCTAGCGGGCTGCAAGGTGGCGCAGTTGGTTTGCACCGTCGCCTCTCAGCTAGAAGGTTGCCGGTTGGCGTTCCGGTGAGGACACCCAGGATCTTTCTGCGTGGAGTCTCCATGTTCTCCCCGTGCAGCGTGGGTTCTCTCCGGGTTCTCCGG
>NW_007581465.1:0-20076 GCF_000690725.1 Stegastes partitus | reverse complement strand
GGAGGAAGCCGGAGAACCTGGAGAGAACCCACGCTGCACGGGGAAAACATGGAGACTCCACACAGGGTGTCCTGACCAGGATGCGAACCGACGACCTTCTAGCTGCGAGGCAACGCTGCTAACCACCGAGCCACCATGCAGCCCTCTGATGATAAACATTGTTCAACATTTCTGGCACCATGTTGTCAGTACAAAAGATTATTTTTTCTTTCTTACTCTTTGCCAGCAGAGGGCAGTGAAGACTTTCACATTGATGTCAAGACAGAACAGAGGATTGGAGCTCTTCCCTCTGACACCAGACCACAGACAAGTAAGTGAACTGAAGTTAATGAATAAATAAAAGCACCTTACTGGGTCAATATACTCAAATATAATCAACTAGGGAACTTCCGTTTGTGGGAAATGTTTACCCGCACAAGAAACTCTCGTGGTATTTGTAACTCTAAATTAAAATAAATATGTTTTAGAGTATTAAAATAGCTCATATCAGATAAATGTACGAATTTTACAGCTTCTAAGTTGCCATCACCACTCCTGCTACTAAGAATAATGACAACATGTACTCCAGACAATCAGTCCCTTTTGCTTTCCAGTAACTGCGACGCGTTGCAAATACTTGTGTTGCAGATTTTTTCATTATAAAACAGCGTGCTGGACGCTGCTCTCAGGAGACGGTGAGCTCAGTGGATTATATGAAGCAGAGAACATTAATACACCAACAGGAGGATTAACACATCGCAGGAAATAACTGCCCAATTTCACTAATGAGAGAGGCTTCGCACTGCACTCGCCATCACAGAAACACTCCCACATGATAGTCTCATGCTGCAGCCATGCTATGTTTAAAATAAACACGGGTGTCATGTGAGTGAGCACATGGATCATCTCTCCAACTCATTCTAGTAACCTGGCACAGTGAAGAGTGTCTGCTTTATCCTCCGGCTCGAATTATGGATGGCGACTGGGCCTCCGATGCGAAGACGTCAGACAGTATGAGACGAGTTTAATTTACGAGATCAGGAGGAAAACGCTGTCGAGATGTCGAGTGACGCAAATGTGATCTAATCCTGCAAAAGTGATTTCATGACAAACCCACAGGAGACGTGACGTCTTTGACACAGGTCGTGGTGGGATGACAATCTACATTTCTGTTTGTGACCCAGAGCCCGTCATGAACAGATACGGTGTTACGCAACTGAGCTGCAGGTCTCGGTTTTCATCACGTCTCCTTCCACGCTGTGATATAATCTGACCTCTGGACTCCAATGTATACCGTCTAAGGACAGATTTACTCTGACCCGTGCCTTTTCTTTTCCGATAAGTAGCTCTACATGAGTAAACACGCTCATTTTTCAACCGTTATTAATGATAAACATGCAGGACTGAAGCTTTTGGACCAACACGTGGTTGATCAGTAACCTGGGACTGTAAACAAACACTGTTTAAAACTCACTTCACTTCTGTGCCTAAACTCCAAAGATGATTATGCAATAGATATATATATTTCTCTTTTTTTCTTTTTTTTGGGCTTAAACTGTTACTCGTCAGCTGCTGTTGCGCACTTCAACAGATCAAGTGCTCTTCAACCATAATCCACATTTTAAAAGGCCTTATGCTTTTTGTAGAATTATAATCCAGCTGGGCAGGATTTCAGAACGATAAATTTAAGCTATATTTTGAGCAGTTGTTTGGTCATTTTGTACTTTTTTTTTTTGCATATTTAAATCATGAGATGGACCCAGATGGATAAATAGTCTGGGTATATCAAGTGAGGCATTTGGCAAACATGTGGTGGAGCTTTTCAGGAAAGGTCCAAATCTTCAAACATGTGCAAGAGAGCAATCTTCATGCACAGAGGAGCAAGATGAATGAGAAGCTTTAGTGGGTTTGTCATGAAACTATTTGATCGGTTTTGACTTCGTTATGTGTTCTTGAAGTACAGTGCAAGTGCTCATGTTCTAGAAATAGCGTATTTTAGAGATTTTAACACCCAGAGGAAGAATATTTTTTGCATTTTGCAATCAGATCTGTATTTTTAAAGTTCATTTTGAAATCTGTAAATATCTTTGAATTTGACAAAGAAGGGATTTCTTGTTATTTAAATGTTCCTGACTTCTATTTCTAAGTGTGGCTTTAAAACTAAAGCATCATATTTTTAGTCTTAAAGGCTATTAGACCACCATGTAGGTAGATGACGATGACAAAAAAAATACTGTCTGAATGGGCAGCTCAGTCAAATCAAGTATGAAAGAAAATATGTTTGTTTTGAAGAGTGCTTTGTGTGCTGGGTATTGACATGTAGATAATCTGAAGGGTAGAAGCCTGTGTCATGTGGATTCTACTTCACTGATGATGTTCATAGTTTCAAATACAGCTGGTGCTTCAGAAAATGCCTCTTTAGTTTGATGCTTTTGCTGCTTAACTATATGCTAAACTGACTAAATATTGGTGGAATATGAAGAAAAAGGAGTAAAAAACACTTTGACATCAAATGCTTCTCCGTGGCCGAACCATGAGCAGTCATCACTCGAGTGTTTTTAAATTTACGGCTGCAGTCCTGATGTCATGATGCTCTTAAGGTCAAAATCTGACTGATTAACTAAATCTCATGTCACATGTATGAATCCATGTGTGCTGTGGTTGCTGTTTTTTTTGCTGCATAAGGACAGATGTGTGGCTTTTTGCTTTTTATACCATCTGTCCGTGACTCGCATCAGATTAAAAATAGTCGTCGTTCTCTATTTAAGCACAGTCAGGAACACCTTCAGCTCACCTTGTGGGTGGATATTAAATCCTGACTCTACTGAATGAAAAGAGTTGTAGTCAGATTTACTTTGGCGTTAGAAGAAAGCTCAATGGGTCTATATCTGTCCGACACAAGGCGTCCTGCTTTCTTCCGGGGGGAGCTTGCTGCTACTGTTTCTGTCTACAGCTCCGACCAAATTAGATCAGTAGTCCACCACGCACAGTGGCGTAATCAGCCATTAGGTACAGAGCCAACTGTTTCCAAGAATCTGACACTAATCTGTCAGATTCTTCAGCATCCCCTGAGAAAAGGCTCTGGTTACCCAAGGTGCATGAGAAGCAGCAGCGTTTTGAGAAATGCATTTAATAGCTGCTAATGAGCAGAGCTTATTAGTGTGTTGCAAGGACGTCTGACACTAAAGAGGCAGCTGAAGAGCAATGAGTCAGCTTCTGGTTTGTTTTCCAACTTAGCTGCATTCTTTTTCTTCCAACAAGAAACCATACACAAAAATATAGAATCGTAGAGGTGACATCTTGCCAAAAATGAATCTTTTGTTGTTTGTTTTTTTAACATAAAATATCACAGAGATCAATTTAACAAGCAATATGGCTGCTGTTTATTTGTCTTAAACGTCTTCAGTCAGTCCGTCAACATGCTGATGATAAACGGATCTTAAGTTCACCATTTTGGGTCCCATTGTTGGTTTGTTGGCGTTTGACTGTTAGCAGTAGCACACAAAGGACAACTGAAAGCGCCAGGAAAGTACAGTTTTGCAGGTGTTTGCTCACTAAAGTATTGGACAAATTAATATTTTAACCTCATGATTATAACATATGATTTTTTAAGTAATCACCAAAAAAAATATTTAAATTTATTCTGAAGGGAACTTCCATCCATCATCTCTACACCGCTTAGTCCTCATTAGGGTGGTGGGGGGCTGGAGTCTATCCCAGCTGACTCAGGGTGAAGGCAGGTTCACCTGGACAGGTCACCAGTCTATCACAGGGCTACACTTAGAGACAGACAACCAAGCACACTCACATTCACACCTACGGACAATTTAGAATCACCAATTAACCTCAGCATGTTTCTGGACTGTAGGAGGAAGCCGGAGAACCCGGAGAGAACCCACGCTGCACGGGGAGAACATGGAGACTCCATGTAGAAAGATCCTGGGTGTCCTCACTGGGACGCCAACCGGCGACCTTCTAGCTGTGAGGCAACAGCGTTAACCACTGAGCCACCTTGCAGCCTGAAGGGAGCATGAATGCAGCAAATGTAGTTTAGTTGTTGAACCATTTCACTCACAACCACAGATATCAATCTAATGGTGGCACTGAAGATGAAGTTAGCAGATCACCAAAGCCTGTGGGGTTCATCCTCTGAGGACTATGAGCATCCTTCCTACTAGTAGTTGCTGAAATATTTTTGTAAGCGCCCAAAGTGGCCAAATGACTGATGTTAGCATCTTTAGCTAAAAACATGCTTTATAGATTTGTTGTGACTGTTTCTCTGACTTCAAACCAGTGAAAGTGAGGCTGAGTATTCTCAGCGCTCGTACGTTGGCTCTGAGTTGATTAAAGGTTTCTATTTCAGGCCTCTGACACTGTGACTGCGGCTCATTAGGACCGACTCCTCCTCCGTTAACGCAGGCCGCTGCCATTGAGAGGATTTCACCTGCTGGCACCAGCGTCACTCAGGAGGTTAGTGTGACAGAGTCTCACCGTGGATTATTTCTGGAGCAGCTCTTTTTAGCGGCTCAGAGACCACACGGTGCTGCTCTCTGCCTTTACCAATGTGGCTCTAAATTAAAAAAAGACAGAGTGGCACGCATGTAATCAATGGCTCTGAGCAAGACGTCTCGCTGCTAGTATTATGAAGCTGGCAAATCAGCGTCAGCAGGGAATTAATTCTTCAAATTGCTGTCTCAATGTGTAACTTCTCATTTGCCATCAAGTGTAGTTACCTGCTTTCCTCACAGGTTTGATGAGTCATTCATTCCTCTGATAAATGAGTTTGTTTTTGTACAAGTCAGCCCAATGAAAAGTGCTAAAACTCCCACATAAGTTAAATCTGCAGCTCAAATCAACGTAATATTCGATTTTCTGCCTATTTGCTCATCTGACAACCTGTTAGAAATGTGTCTAAGTTCACGTTACCTCAGGTGTAGCACAGTTGCGTAATGCGGACTTAGCACACTAAATGCTTCCTCACTATATATAGAGGAGTTACATCAGAGCCGCCAGTCAACCAAACAAAAGCACAACACCGAGCCTGTTTGGTGTCACGTCAGGACGTCTCTGGTCGCCGGTGACTTGCAGAATTTAGCCTCCGTGTTACTTACCGAGGCTCCTTTATTCAGGCTTTCGGAGTTTAAAAATAGACACAGGACGGAGCAGGAGAGCAGCAACATCTGTGTTTATTGTGAGCGTTACATGTGGACGGAGGAGCAGCAGCAGCTTAGAAACCGGAAGGCAAACATGCATGTTTTCAAAAAGGATAAATTACCTGCAGCACATTTTGTAGATTTACATGAATCTGGTGAGGCGACTCCAAACAGAAACACTGTCCCGAGCTGCAGCTGGTATGAACACGACTGTACAGACATCTAAACGGCTCAGTGACGTTTACTTCACAACACCTCAGTATGTTAGTGTGAGGAACCCATCATGAGAGCAGATGGATTCATTATTTTCTTTTTTTTTTTTTTGCCAGAACATGTTGAGTTTGCTTTTATTTGGACTTCTTAATGACTGGATCGACGATCTTCTGTCCGGTGAGGAAGTGCCAAACGCCGCCTCTGTAGAACTCGTTTCCAAATGAGTAGAGGAGCGCGTTGAAGATGGGGTTCGTCTTTGCAACGACTGGAAGCACCTGCGACAGAAGACAAGAACCTCCATGAGTTTTTGGGAGTATCCTACTTTGGGAATGTATCCCAACTTCAGTCTTAGGTTAGAAGCTTTAGCCATCATTGATTTCTATTAAAAACATGGTGCTCATTTATAATCAACTTTAACAAACCTTCCACAGGGAAACAAACACAATGATGAGATTATGTAAACCACTTTCTTTGTACAATAGAATTTCCAATTTCAAACCCCTCTTTGCACTGGGGAGCAGTTTGCGCCATAAACTACCCAGAACAGATGGACGTAACCACGGTGACGTGACCCACTGGTTTGTGGGGTGTCGTTCTGAAGCCTTAAGCCTGAAACTTGGCCGTCGCCATCTTGAAAATGGATGTAACTGAAAACTTAAGAATGCTAGAGGCTTTCTGGCAGCGATCACAAGTTACCCACGTCCCAAAGCGTTCCCTACTTTGAAATGTATTTTACTCTAAATGGGAGCGTCATTTACCAAACGAGCATCACGTTGTATTGAAGGAGATGTGAAGCTCGCAACGGAGACCATAAACTCAATAGGAAAACCTTTACTGAGGTAATAAATCCAGTGAGAAGTCGGGTCATTTTCTCACAGACTTCTATATGATGTGGCTTCTTTTAGCAATCAGAGGAGTCGCCCCCTGCTGTCCATTAGACAGAATGCAGGTCTAAGTCATTTCATCCATCTTCTTTGTACAGCGTTTAGTTTGTGCACATGGTAGGTCAAACTTTGATGGATATCTAAAACAGACCTTCATTTTTTTGTTCCTGTCAGTCTTATTATAAGAATGTTGGCCAAAGCTACAAAAGTAAGACTTAAATCATAAACTACAACAAGACTTTAAACTATGTCGGCAAAAAGAGAGCTTCCTTCTCATCTTTTCATCTTTTTTTACTGTATTTTCTTGGAAACTCTGACACTGAATTTAACAAGAAGCAAAAAAAAAAAAAAAAAGCACTCACCATTCTTAGCTTTGGAGATACAAGCTTGACATTCTCAAAGCAGGCGTAGATGCACATGAGGACGTAGGGGCCCCAGCACATCAGCATCACCCTCAAGGGCAGGCTGGTGTTGAACTAGAAAACAAAGACCATTGTGTTACACGGCTTACTGTCTAGCAGGATAGCTGTTTCCCCCTGGGTCAATGCTAAGCTAAGCTAATTACCTCCTGGCCATGGGTCATATTTATTGTTCAAACATAAGAGAGGCATTAATCTACTCATCTAACTCAAGTCAAGGAAGCTAATATTTCCAACATAATATTCAAGATGCATCTTCTTCACACATTGCAACTGATCATAGCCTTTTGGAAGTACTTGTTCTAATCAAACCTAATGCAAACAATAAGACTCCCTTTCAGGATCTGGGAACTTGATGGGAAAGACGTGGAGCTTGTGAGAAAACTGCAGCACATCTACCCTGTGGTGATGGATCTTCTTGAAATGTTTGTGGGTGGCATCGTAACATGACAGCATGGTGAAGGCCGGGAACATCAGGTAGAGCACCACCAGGGTGAGCATGTAGGTCACGTAGTCCCTGTTAGGCAGGAAAACAATACGGGAAACAGGAAGTAGTTGTGAGAATGAATGAAGCATCTCTTAGTAACTGACTACAGACATTAAAATGTGAACCCACTGCAATGAAAACAACAGAAAACTAATCATTTTGTTCTTGATCCCAGTTTCAGCGTCACTTCTGTTCGTATATGTCTCTACCTGTCTCCTCTGGTGTAGTCCAGCGTGCAGCACGTCTTCATGGGCTCAAAGTCATAGACGCCCCATCCCATGAGAGGAACGGCCGCCCAGAAGATGGAGAGAATCCAGATGATGCCGCTCATCGTCAGAGTCGTGCTCCAGAAGAGCTTCTGTCCTGCAGAATGAAAGAGAAGATGTGGCCGTTTGTTTTTCTGCTGTCTGCTTCTGACAACAAACAGCAGGCGACCAGAATCTCAGACCTTCAGTTCGTCTCGCTGTAAAGCCTCAAAGGAAAAGACTGAGCGACAAAATGAGGCCCTCCAGTAGCTACTACTGTCCACCACTGTTACTCATTTATTATGGCTGAATGTGAATATTCAGTTTGAAATAAGAGTAAAACTGCATTAACTGACTCAGTGAAAGCTCACATACTGAATGCATTCGCAGAGATGTTTCCTATTAGTTTTATCAAGCAGACACAAAGCAGCGTTAGCATTGACCTGGACTTTAATTAAATCTGATTACATTAAGTTTAATGTTTTCTTTTTTCATAGCTCTCCTTGAGTCTGCAGTAAGTAACAACCAAATAAACTAAACAAATACATTTTACTGAGCAATGCAAAATGTTGCTCAATGCAACATGATAAAAGCAAAACGTCTGGATCTTTATCATTTTGTTTAGCAGTCCTTATTGGATTTGGACACGTTCTTCCTGATGTAACAGTGATCTATAGTCTGTATAGACTTGAACTGTCTGAACTCACTGGTGCAGTACTGGTGGTATCTGTCCCAAGCGATGGCAGCCATGAAACTGATGGAGGCCAGGACCGCTATCATGCCCTGGAAGCCGTGAAAGGCACAACCGTCCTGACCAAACGGCCAGTACCTGGAGAAGAAAGAAGAGCCTCTCAGGTGAACATCACACTTTTACTGTTGTTCTGTTTATTTGTTATCATGTCCGTCTGGTTTGTTTTACTCGCTAGTCAAACATCATGAGCTAAAGAGGCAGTCAGTGCAACGGCTGAGCGTTTCCACATTAAAGCTGCAGCGTACTGACAAAAGTTTCAGTTTCAAATATTACAACGTGCCAGTGGGAGCAGCTTCACAGCGTTTGAGCAGAGCTGTAGGTGAGCTGGTGTGCTCGAGTGACGACTTCATAAATCTCCACATTCTAAGGAAGGAATCGATTATTTTCATGAGGAAAAAAACTCTTATCTCCGGAGGTAACTCAGTGACCAGAGATGGACTTTAAAATGAGGAAACAGCAGATTAACTCGCCAGTTCTCAACATTTTTGGAGCGTGACCCACCGAGTTCACACAAACCCTCATCACAGGCTGCACATATCTGTAGACTGTCCATGTGTCACTAAACTATGACCTCTTTGATCATCTCACAGGAGGGCAGGTTGACTCAAAACAGAGCAGCTGGCCTCAAGCCCAAGCCTCCTGCAGAATGTGATGATTAGTCCTCGGTTACTGAAATGTTTGCAGATGCAGTGATTATAACGATAAGCGCCACTAAAGCTTATTACACACAGAAACAACAGGATCCCTAAAGGCCCACCTGCATGAACTGATCTCAAGAACCTATATTCTTAGTTTAAAAAGATCTTTATTATTTCAGTTGTTTTTCCTAAATGGTGCATTTTGCAAAATAATTGTATGTAAGTCTGGAGTCCTCAGTACATTTTTGTCCAAATACGAAGTCCTATAAACATACTTAACATGTTGCACTATTTTTTCAGTCCGTAGAATCAGTTTGTTTGGTAACTTCCAGATTTGCTTTGGGATTTTCTTGCAAAATCAATCGGCTTGTGGATCGGACCGGATTATGAAACCCTGAGGCTTATGGAGCTGCTGCTGGACATCAAACACTGAATATTTTCCTGTTTTTTTTTTTTTAGGAAACAAATGGTCCCACACATGATTTTAAAAACATGTGGAAGGATAAACTTTGTCTGTGGTACCTGACGTAGCTGGCGTAGGCGGCTGTGAGGCCGTTAATGTTCAAACTGAGGTCGGCGATGGCGAGATTGAAGACGAAGAAGTTGCTGGGGTTTCTCATCTCCTTCACTGTGAGGAAAGACACGATGCTGATGGCGTTGAGGAAGAACCCCAGCATGCCTGGAAGTCAGAAGAAGACAGATTTTCCACCTTTAACCAGAGTCACCAGCAGATCATCCTGAACTTTATGGTTTAAAAAGTTTGCAAACATAAAGAAACATATTTTAAATGAACTTTGTGAAAGTATGGATTGAAAGCTTTTAAAACAAAATCCCTTATTTCAAGCATAATACTGAGAAAACTAATGAATGAACGCATGTTTAGGACTTTCAGCACTTTGAACACTTATTTCCGGAGTGAACTGTCCCTTTAATTCTTATGCAACCCTGTTGTTCTCGGTCCACTTACCCCCAACCAGAAGTGCTGAGCCGAATGTAAACATGTCAAACTCCGAGAATCCCTCCGGTAACGTGTATGCTGCCATGTTGAAGTGCACGAATGAAAAATTTGCGCGAAAGACAAACCAAGTCCTCTCCTTTATTTTCTGACGCGTAAAAAGAACCACCGTCTCCAAACGCGACGGCGCCTTATAAAGGCTCTTTCACGTGAAAAAGCATAAAGACACTAATCTCAGTAAACCTCCCCCTCGCAATCCCCCGAAGAATGTGCTAACGAGCAGACTTTCTGCAAACTTTATGCAAGTTTGTGGCCGAAAAAAAAAGAAAAAGAAGGTTTGCGCGTTTTGCTGCGTAACTCTTTGATGTAGAAGTTGAGGAAGTTTTGCGCTCAGCTGTGACCAGAGACCCTGCGGGCTGGTGGGAGACAGCAGCCTTGTTCTTTTAGTTTATTTCAGCGTTTGTAAGCGATAAGGAAAGAGCAGGGAAACATGGGAAATGGTGTCTTTTAACGTGGATTTCAGTTTCGGTGGGAGATGCTCATAAATCAGATGAAGACTTGCCCTGACTGTGACCTCTTGGGGCATTTTTTTCTCTCCTTTGGGCTGTTTAAGTAGAACTGATGTGACTTTAAAAGAAAAATATAATACAATATTATTTAAAATGTTTCAACAAAATCTTTATTTATTCATTAAAATTTGCAGAAATCTGCTAATTTAGCTTTGAATTAGTCTTTTTTTCCCTCCTTCTAAATGCATCTACAGTATTTCTGATTTCCAGAAGACATAAAGTTCACATTTCTATAATAATCTAAGTACAATTTTAAAAAAACAAACAAAATATACGTCTTGAAAGCAAAAGTTTAGTCTTATCTCTTGTGCAAGTGTCACGGCTTGTAAATAGAAAAAAAAAAAAAGACTTTTTAGTTCTTGTTTGAGGAGAATTTCATCGTTTGCTCTCTCTTTTGAAGACTTTGCCAGATTTTCACTGATGTTTAGGTCAGAAGTCTGTGAAGACTCCTGCAAATCCTTTAGTTTATGCTTCTTGAAGTAATCTGTTGTGGATTCTTAGGAGTGTTTAGGATCATTATTCTTTTATAGAAGCGGTCCTCTTTCCATTCTCATCATGTTTGGACAGATAATGTGATGTTTGCTTTCAGAATTTGTTATTAATTTGCTGATCCTCATCCATTTTTTTTCAACAGTTTCCTTGAGGTTATTAATGTTTTATCCTGTTCAGTCAGATCCATTCTTCCATAAAGTTCCATTTTAATTTCATTGCTTCACAGGACTTGTTTCTAAACCATCCAGACTTGTTCAGATGCTCGTTTGCAAATTTCTGATGCAGAATTTTACGGTGAGGATGCAGAGAAGGTTTTACTTCTGACGACTCCTGCAAGAAGCTCATGTCTGTCCAGGTAAACCACCACATCAGAGTCTGCTCCATCTTCCTGAAGGTCTGTTCCAGTCAAACAGAGGTTTAGGATTTGCCTTCCTGTGAGCCCGTTGTCCCTCCTTATTGTCTCCTTCTGCTTTGTGGGCATCGATTATTTGAATTTTCAAAGTTTAGAGGAGTCTGACGTGCTTGGAGGAGTCAGTGGCTGTTAATTATTGAGGAATCACAGCATTAATGAAGCTTTGAAACCTGCATCGCCTGACCTTTTACTAATGATGGCTGTGACCAAGTTATAGTTCTAACAAGCAGATTAAGGCTTGAGAGCTCTGTAAAGAGTTATCTGAGAATTCAGATCCTCTGCAAACGTCTGCGAGGGGCTCCCATAGGTGGGGTCCAATAAGGCCGTAGAATAGAACGGTAAGAAGTAGTAAAATATTACACTATTGAACATGTCCCTATGGTCACATTATGTTCAGTCTTTTCTGAGGGTACCATCATTTTTGTCCAGAACTGTTTCATGAGTTTATTTTTTCAAAAGCAACGTCTGATTTTCATTGGGTAATTTTCCTAGAATTTTTATTTATTATTACTTTTGTCAGATTCAAGTTATTTCTGTGACCGTTGTTTGTTTTCCTTTCAGTAACCGAGGGGTACCAACTATTTTGTCCACGTGTGTAATTGCACCTGAAGTAAACAAACTTAACCTTAGACCACCGTAGTCAGCATCTTTTTTAGGCTTAATTCCGCTGACTGTCCTCTACAGTCTCACATGTGAGGGTTCAACTGGCAAAACACTCCACAGTCTCTGTTGTATCTGTCATCTTGGACTCCAAAAGACTTTTATACTGAGTGTAACAGGTCAATAACTAATTAATGTATTAAGTGAGAGCATCAGGACTCATTTACTTGTTCATCCGTCTCGGACTGTTGACCAAATAACCCGACAGAACCAGGACAACAGAGCGGTGACCTCTGGCTCTCGCAGCAGCCTGAACCTTCTAAAATGCAACATTTGGGCAAAGTCTGATTGCACCACTAATCTGTCCACAGATTACCACAAACTCATTAACTATGAAGTAATGATGTGTCCCAATGGACTTGTAATACCCTTTTCTCAAACTGCCCATATTGTCCTGAGTGAAAGCTCAGCGCCGCGTCCGGTTCCAGGCCTCGCCACGTCCGGCATCTGCTGCTCTGACACACGGCACCGCAGAAACGCTGACGTCTCACAGATGAACTGACAAGTGGGAGCATCTGATTTCTGTGTCAGAGTGTTTGCTTGCTGCCCTTAATCCCAACAGGAGGCCTGTGGGAGCGTTTGGTCGGAGGCTGAGGCGGCAGCGTGACGCCGTGCAGCAACATAAAGGTGCCAATTCAAACGATTCAATAACGCAATCTGTTAATCTACGGCAGCTGAGTGTGATGAAACCGGAGCCGGTCTGAGCCAACGCAGCAGTGGATTGATCAGCTGTAGGAAGTGTAATCTGAACCTGAGGAGGTTCGTTGTCGCCTCTTTGCAGCGTCATTAACAAACGAGCAAAATCAAAAGCTCTGAAATAAGAGAAGACTGCACGATTAGAGTCAGTGTCAGCCTCAAGCCACAGATGAACTATTATCCTGGAACCTCTTCTTTATGCGTAGCTCCAAATAAAACCCTACAGCTGACCCGAATAACCCGCCTGTAAGAGTTGCACCTCTGCAGTGGTTAAACATTAGTCCGTTGGCACATAGTTAATTACTCCGACATAATCTGCCGGTTTTGCAATGAAACAAAGGTTTCACTGTTGAATTTGCATTCGTACCGAAAAACCTGGAGCGAGATGGCAAAACAAGTGGTTTTGTTTACTCTATAAAAAGCGGTTGAAGCAGCTAAATCAGGTCCTATTTCTAGGTTCTGGCACCTCGAGGTGTTCTCATTTTGGTCGAATTTTGGCTGTTTTTCAGCATGTCAAGGGGAAATACTGATGCTGGATGCTTTTCTTTGGTGATCCGCTGCTTATATTTAGTACGTTGCAGCTAAAATGTGTCTGCAGTGATGAAAAATAACCATAAACATGCATTAAAGTACTAAACTGAAGGATAGCTTTTCAGTTTTACTTGTATTGTAGTATTTTAAGACGATAGTGTTTCTACTTTTTTCTTCTTTCTGCTGCAGCAAAGCAAAAAAAATCATCCAGTTTAGAAGTTCTGATGTATTCAAAGTCTTGCAGACATGATAAACAAGAGTTTTTATTACATTTTCTACTTCATGTCGTCATTATTTCTCCTTTTCCAAATGTCAAGGTCATATGGGGGAAGGCTGGCGAGGACATGTGCCGGGCTGCCGGAGGTTTTCCTGCCCGGGACATCCCTCCTGAGAGAAATGGAACAAAGATGTATTAATAAGAGACAAAGGGATGACTGGATTAAAGGATTTGAAATCCCGCCCGGCCGCCGTGTCTTTAAACCTCTGCACCTGTGAAAAACCCTCCGAGACGGCGACAACACATCTGTCAGCCGCAAAGTGTGTCACACTCTGACACACACGACGAGATGTTTTCTGCGAGACGCTACTCCAATTTATTAATAGTACACCGTGTAGCAGCAGTAGTACAGTAACGGGCTTAGAACCTGGAGATTACTGTCACATTCTGTAATTTTGGGCTTTTGTTTGTGGAGGTGAAAACACAGAGAGAAGGAAATCCGTTACAATCCAATACGATAGCTCTGCTGTAAATTCTACTTTCACTGAGCTTCCACATGTTGACAGAATCAAAGAGGTGAAAATTGTGCTGCTGAGGTCGTGGTAGGTGTTGGTGGAACCGTGAAGATGTCGCCTGTTTTATATATTTTACCTCCTCGTATAATAATCTGATTAAGAAAATAAAAGAAACACTTTTTAGTACAATGCAGTCCAGTCAGCCACTTCAATAACAAATATAAACCAGTATGATCACCTTTTAATAACAAAAACTGAACTTATGGCAGATCTGTTGCCTTGGATTAGATTTAACAGTGAACCTAATAAAGTGGGTGATGAGTGTGCACTGTAAAAATAAAAAACAGTTCATAAAAAACAGTGAAACTCTGGCAGCAAGAATGAAAAATATGAAATAAAATAAACTGTAAGATGGTGAAAATAACAGCAAACATCTGTAAATAAATATATTTTCAGCTGATTTAAATACAGTAAAAATTACAGTGACACATTGCAAAAGAACAAATTACTATTTGTAAAAACAATAGAGGACATTATTCAGACTTTTGTCCAGGTTTTTTAATAATCAGCATGAAAATGAATTCTCCTTTTCTGTGATTTTGCTGTATGTCATCTGTGATCTAACAACACAGGGGAAATCTGTCAAATAACTATCCTTAATATACATATTTTTCTTACAAATAACAACAAATATCTGAAAAATAACTGTAAAAAAAAAAAGTGTATTTTTATGGTCAAATGTTGAAACAGAATGAATATTATTATTGGGCCTGTTTCCTTTAGGATTAACATGTAAGGTGATGCTTCTTTTTTGGTTATTAGTTATTAGTAATTTAACAAAACAGGCACTCTGTAAAATAACAGTACATTTTTAAAAATCATAGTTAAAAATTGTTAATTTAAATACATATATGCATATATAACCTGGAGGAACAAAATCTGTGTTTTATTCCTTATTCTTATTTATCTTATTATTGTTTCAGTGTGGAACAGGAACAAAACCCTTTTCACTGCGCGTTATACCAGGTATAACTGTGTTTGTGGCCAATAAAAGACCTGGAATCCTTGAACCCTTGAGCCTATTTTATACAGACAAGTGACAAATTAAAGGAAAATGAACCGTCTTACTGAAGCTGTTGGGCTGCCACATGTCACCACAACAGCTTCAGCATGTCTCGACATTAATCCTCCAAACCTCTGGAACTGTACTGGAGAGATAAACATCATTGTACTGAAAGATATTCAATCATTCTGTGTTGTGATGACAGCTGCAGAGAGCACAGTCCAACACGTCGGTCTAGAACCTCTCATGTGTGTGTTGAGCTCGGCTCAGAGCCGGTGACTGCCAAGACCATCACACATGATTCTCATCATTTTCATTAAAACCTCTCAGTGAGTCCTCGTGTCCTCTGGCTGGAGGTTTTGTGATTTGGTAAAAGATCACTCAGCAGCCATCAAGATAGAAATGTGTCCTCACAACATGATCACTGACAACAGCTCTGTATTGATTTACAGACACTCCTCTCTTTAAGAGAATGAGTGAAAGTGTGAAAACAAAACCACAGCAGGATCTCCTCACTGTAGGGGTGATGGGTTCAGGTTTTTCCTTTAATTTGTCACCTATCTGCATATATATATGTGTGTGTGTGTGTGTGTGCATGATGGTGACATATATACACGTGTTAAAAGGTTTATTTATTTCCCTTTAGGTAAAAAGTGAATCTATACATTCCTTTATTTGCAAATCAGAAATACTGAACATACTGAACATAAAAAACAGCTGAAACCGACCGATCACCTGGATGGAGCTGCAGAGCAGAGTCTTTTTCAGCTGTCTACATCAAATAAAAACCTGGAAAACAGTTTTTAAAACCTTGCACGGCTGAAAATGTGGCTTTAACAATAAGAAAGTGAGAAACTCTTAACACTGGAGACGCTTAAAAACTCATCACTGCCATCTAGTGGCCGTTTAAGTTCCAGCCGTTGTGCAAAATACCTTCTGTTTATATGCTGAACATTTTATAAACTATGTCAGAAACATGTCAAGGCCATGTAGCGCTGACAAAACAAATAGGAATAGTGTATAGCAGTGCTGCTGTGCTTCCAGAGAGGTGATTTGTTTGATTTATGGTGACAAACATTAAAAAAATTGAGAAAAGTCTTTTTAGAAAAGGCCTTAAAAACAAAACTACTACATAAAAATGTGGCAGCATTAAACCCAAACTTGTTTAAAAACTGTATTCTTCACTTTAAAATGTTTTTGCACAAGAAATCTACAGATAATCATGATTGCTACTGTGGTGGTTATAAGGAAGGAATATATGTACTGGTTCTGATTTGTTCATCTTAAATTTATCTGCTACACTTTCCAGTTGGTTTGTGTCATAATTAACCCTCCAATCAACTGTCTGGAAGCGTTTGCCGGAGCATGAAAGTGAAAACCGTGCAGCCTATCAGCTCCCAGGAAGCAATAGCCTAATCGTGTGAATGAAAATAACCCAAGTCCTCCTCTAATCCCTGCCTATCCTTTTTATCTGAGGATTCAGACCAGTCGGAGCAGTGTGGAGTTGTGAGCCTGCAAACCACCACCATGCATCCGATGTCCCGCTAGACCCAGCAGGAGCGCCCATATTTACTTATTTTTTAATTAGTAGTTTAGTTGCATAGTGTTTAGTCGCTTGCAGGAGAAGAAGAAGAAGAAAAAAAAATGAGTCGACATTTTGCTGCTGCTTTGTCTGTGGCTGTAGTTTTCCTGCCTCTGCTGTGCAGCTCCTGTCCGGTGCAATGCAGCTGCTTCTTCCACAAACTAAGCGACGGATCCAAAGCAAGGTAAACCAACTAGAATTCTGCTCTCATTGCAAGTGTTTTAGTTATTTTCATGCGTGCAGAATTGATTTTCACTGCAGCTTTCCTACCTTCGGTCGCTCCGTGGAGCGGAGGATTAACTTGGAGTTGCTCTTTAATCTCCTTTGCTTGTTATTGAACAATAGGTTCCTACGGTTTGTCTCAAATAACCTGAACTATGCTGTCTTTGTTTTTTAAATAGAAAAGGAGGTGTAACATTTTAAAATTATCTGCTTTTAATTTGAAAGTTGTTTTAATGTTGCTGCTGCTGCTATTAAAAATCCTAATGTGTGTTTATTTGTTTTTTTCTCACAGGAGTGTGCTTTGCAACGATCCAGATATCACCGTGGTCCCTCCAAACTTCCCCTCCGACACGTCAAAGCTCCGAATCGAGAAGACGGCGATCACACGGATCTCCGGCAACAACTTCCACTACCTCAACAGCCTGGAGTTCCTCTGGATGTCCTTTAATTCGCTCAGCTCGCTGAGCGTCGACAGCTTCCGGGGTCTCTACAACCTGGACGAGCTGCGGCTGGACGGAAACGCCCTCACCTCCTTCCCCTGGGAGTCTCTGACCGACATGTCCAACCTGAGGCTCCTCGACCTGCACAACAACAAGATCTCCAGCATCCCCGCCGAGGCCACCATGTACATCAAGAACCTCACCTATCTGGACCTATCGAGCAACAGCCTGACCACCGTCCCCGCTGACGTCCTCACCATGTGGCTGAGTGTGAAGCCGTCACAGGACAGCGATTCCAAACTAATTCTGGGTGAGGACAAAGCTGTGATATATCGGGATGCTGCAAAGTGTTTTTTTTTTTCTAAGCTGCCTTGCATGAGAACCACTTGTTTGACAGCAGCGGTAACTAAAGCTGAGTTAGGGATTAGTCTAATTATGTGAGCAGTGTGTCAAGTTGTCACTTGTTGGTCTTAAAATGTTCGTCTTTTCACTGACGGCACTCCTTGGTTTCACCTGCAGGTCTCCATGACAACCCGTGGCTGTGCGACTGCCGACTGTACGATCTGGTCCAGTTCCAGAAGTCCCCCTCGTCGTCCGTGGCCCTCATCGACACCAGGCTGAGGTGCGCCGATCCGGAGAGCCTTTCAGGGGTTCTCTTCACCGAGGCGGAGCTGCAGAGGTGCCAGGGCCCTCGGGTGCACACGGCCGTGGCTCGCGTTCGCAGCTCACTGGGCAACAACGTCCTGCTCCGCTGCGGAACGGTCGGGGTGCCCATCCCCGAGCTTTCCTGGAGCCGCGCCGACGGCAAGAAGATGAACGGCACAGGTGAGTTTTCCTGAACTCGGTCCAGATGTGCTTAAATTAGAACGGGCGTCTATTTCTGTCCTACTTAATGTGTCAATGAGATTAAAGTTATTCTCTTTGTGCCAATCTGCTTAGCGCTGTGTGTGTGCTTTCTGATTTTTTTTATACAGTTCAAGAAGAGATTTCAAAGGAAGGCATCATCTGGTCCATTCTGAGCGTGCCTGCTGTCTCCTACCGGGATTCTGGGAAATACATATGCAAGGCAACTAACTTTGTGGGCACTGCAGACGCCATCATCTCCCTGGTCATCACAGATTCCTTGCGGGCAGATGAAGCAGGCGGCGGTGGCGGCGGCGGCGTTTCTAAGCGAACAAGAGGGAAGAAGCCTGGTGGTATTGGAAGGGCGGCCTACCAGGAGAAACTTATTGCCAGATATGTTCCTCCACCTACAGCCACGGCTGCTCAGCCCATCATCGAGCCTCTGAACAGCAAAGGCGTGACTGGGAAGTATGAGATCGAGAGCTACAGCATCTCTGACGGCGCCTCTCAGGGACAAGGCAAAGCTTCAGAGCCTCAGAAGCCGGTGGAGATGGATGCTTTGAGCAACTTGGCAGCCAACGCCTCGTCCTTACAGCAAGCTCCTGAGAAAAGGATCGTGCGTTCAGTGAAGGTGATCGGCGACACCGACCACACGGTGTCTCTGAACTGGCGAGCCCCCACAGCCACAAACACCACAGAGTTCAGTGTCCTATATGCTGTATTTGGCGAGAGAGACATGCGTAGGATCAATGTGGGCGCTGGAAAGAACCGAATCACCATCGATGGCCTTGTGCCTAAGACAAAGTACATTGCTTGTGTTTGCGTCAAAGGTCTGATCCCGAAAAAGGAGCAATGTGTAATCTTCTCAACCGACGAGGCGGCCAGCGCCAGCGGCACTCAGAAGCTCATTAATGTGGTGGTGATAACGGTGGCGTGCGTGATCGCCGTCCCCCTGACACTGATCGTGTGCTGCGGGGCGCTAAAGAAACGTTGCCAAAAGCTGCTGGGGAGGCAATCCAAGGAGATTCAGGACTCGTACGTCACCTTTGAGACCCTCGGCCCCGCGGCCAAGGCTAAGGGGATGGAGGGCGAGTATCTGACCAGGCTAAACCCGGACGAATCCAACAGGCTGCTGTCAGCGAGGTCCAGCATTGACTCAGAGGCCACAGCCAGGACTGAAGGGCCACCGAATGAGTACTTCTGCTAGAACCAAACGTACGCCTCACTTTCCAGAGGACGCACTCTGTCTTCTAACGGCCTGTGATGTGAATAGATTGAAAAAAAAACAAACTGTGCTCAGAGACTTAAAAGATCCTCTTAAAAGGGGGGGCGCTGGTAGCTCTGTTAGCACTGGACATATGAACTTATTTTACAGCCTTGTGGAAATAAAAACAGCCATTCATGTAGTGGACAGCAAAAGGGAACGAACACACAGTGACACGGATTTAATACATACATGTGTTGTAAATGTGTAAAAATGACATTTTTTTTTAATTCATCATGCACTTTTAAAGCTAATGTTTTTCAGACAAAAATGACGTCTTGATGCCCTAAACTCTCTTAAACCCAATCGATTTTCTTTTATTTTTTGTTTTTCCAACATGTAACTTCTGCGTTGTACTGAAATCTTTATTTAAAAGAGAACGTATGTAGAGAACCAGCTATCCATTTAGTCTATTTTGTATGTCAGGTAACGTGCCAGGTTTACTGTCAGGTCAAGAAAACCTACAATACATTTTATAACGTGTAAATATTTGTAACCTGAAATATGCAGTATGTGTATGTATGAATGCACTGTACACAAATAAATATTTTTATATTGATGCATGCTCGCCAGCTTTTTTCTTACATATGTTCTTACAGACATTGAAAAGACTCGTTTAGTGAGCATATGTATGAAAGCATACAGCTAATTTGAGGCAGCGTACGTAGCATTAACCTCCTGGATGTAGTCGATGGGACACATAACGGGATTACACACCTTTTTTTTCTGTAAATGACAACTTTGAGTGTCAGTCAAGCTCTTAGATTGAACAAATATTAGCCAGTGTCATTGCTTTATGGACATCAGTGTTCTGTTCTGTTCAGTCACTCCACCTCTTTGGTCCAG
>NW_007581464.1:0-20141 GCF_000690725.1 Stegastes partitus | reverse complement strand
CCAATAGGGTCTTCGCACCCTTTTGGGTGCTCGGACCCTAATAATAATCACAACGGTTACAATAGGGTCCTTGCACTGGTGTGCTCGGACCCTAAAAACAAACTTTTAACAGTTTGAGACTATTGTATTTCTATTCATCTTTTTTATATGTTCTCTTTGTTAAAGGTCCCAAACTGTTCAAAGAGCCCAGCTCCAAGTCCAACAAGCCAATCATCATCAATGCCATCGCCCACTGCTGCCTGGCTGGAAAGGTTAATGAGGTCCAGAAGAATGTTATTCTTGAGGTCAGTGTGATCACTTGGAATGAATTCATCAGTAGTGATTGTTCATTAATATATAGAAGGTATGCCTGTAAAGTTATTTGATGTATTATTCCCTTAGTTCTTAGCTCATGTTCTCAAAAATTATGCTTTTGTTACCGCTTCACAGGAGCTGGAAAAGTGTGAGTCCAATCACCTGATCATCCTTTTCCGAGACGGTGGGTGCCAGTTCCGCGCCATTTACTCGTACTCACCGGACACCGAAGAGATCATCAAGTTCACGGGCACGGGTCCGCGCACTATCAGCCGCAAGATGATCGACAAGCTCTACAAATACAGCTCAGACCGCAAGCAGTTCACTGTCATCCCCGCTAAGACTGTGTCGGTCAGCGTGGACGCCCTGACCATCCACAATCACCTCTGGCAGGTCAAGAGACCAGGAAGTGCACGGAGGAAGTGAGGGACACTCGTGACAGTTTCCGTTCCATTCATCAGTGTTGGGCAGGACCCAATAATCTTGACATGTCATTAGAGAGGGGGGGGTTAGATGTTCTCATTAATGGAGATGTGGCAGTGCGAGATTATGAAACACCTGCCAACTCAATGTGCTCTGTTTTTTCTTTTCGTTTGGTTTTTGTTCTGCATGTCACACTTCAGTGTTTTAATTTGTAGGTACGTCCTACATCAATTAGGCACTTGGTTCTTATGTAGCAGTGAAGAGAGACTGGACCTGGAGTTAAATACGACTGGATCTACTCAGTATCAAGTGTACTACTGATAACAAGTGCAACTACTGACAGGCAGCAGCGAACTTGACAATGTCTAGTAAAGTTTGCTATTTCAGCTTGGCAAAAAAAAAAAACTACCCTACTGCTGTGATTAATCCGGGCTGCTCATACAGAGACTACTTCTACTGCTGGTACATGCTTTTATGAGGAGGGGGCTTTGAACAGACTTTTTTAATGTACGTATGGAATGGATGTCAGTCAGTGGTCATGTCTCGTCTTGTTTTCTATTTAGTGTGTTTGGGGAAGTGTGTGAGTCTTTGTGTTAGGGAAGGGGAGAGCTGAAAGCACGGCTCGTGCATTCAGCCCTGAATGTGTTTACTCTCTTAATTATGCTTTAAAAACTTCTGTCATGCAACAGAACAACTGTGTTTTCTGTTTTTTTTTTTTTTTTTAGTTTTGGAAGCTGTGTGCTGCTTTGAAGGTGGAAGACAAATGATGTTGTTTTTACACTAAGGGAAATTCTACTAGTATATATTCCAAACTGGAAGCGCTTTCGAGGCTGCGTTATACCATATCAGCAATGCGTATTATTGTATTTGCTTAATACTTATATCCCACCACCCATATGAGCCATCTGAGATTCCCGACTGGCTCATATTGCCGAACCAAAACAACTGAGTATCGCCACTGAGTTGTTCGCTGCTCATTAACCGCTCACTGGATTCTGTGCATTTTTAATGTAGCTTCTGGCGCTCAGCACTAGTAATTTCCCTGTAATGACTGATTGTCAGCAGCTGGTACAATGTTTGGGAAAACTGCACAATACTTGATATTTGTTTGCTGCATTTTGTACATTTTTGAGTAGTATTTTTTGTACGCTACGTACAAGTTATGTTTACTAAAAAAGCAGGCACTATTTTGAGGTTTTATTCTGTTACAGGCATTCAGAGATGTTATGAGTCTTATTTCATTGTGTTAAATTGTATGTTTATTTATTTTGAAGAGATATAATAAAATGCAACTAGGTATGTTTTCTTGCTAAAGCTGCAGTGGTTTGTGTGTACACAGTGTGTGCGTCCGTTCCTCACTGTCGGCCTTTCTTCTCGTCTTTTTCTTCACATCTGTCTCGCTCCGTTTCTCTGCTGTTCTCTGCTCCAGTTCTCTCCGGCTCTAATGAGCATATTGGAGGTAAAACATGTTTCTTAAACAATGTAAACACATAAGTTACATAATCCTACATTGATGGCAACAGCAGCTGGAAGCTAAAAGACAAAACTGGAAATGTAATAACTGAAAAAAAAAAAAAGGTAGACCGTATCAGGTCAATTGCCAAATGAACAAAACAAAAGCAAATAGTTGTGGTTTCTGTTCAGGAAGGTAACCAAGGAGTCACTGATCTCTCTAACAGAATTACAACATTACTCTACAATGAAGGTGGAAAAAAAACAAAACAAACAGCTCGGCAGTCCTCTTTTCAGCCCCTTATGACGAGGTGTCTAGACAGAGGTCAGTGTTTGGTGTGAAGCACATGAGAGTGTCCCTAACGATACTTGAAAGTGAGAGCATTAGGGCAAAAGATTCTGTTGCCTAATGAGGCATAGATTGATCTTTCTGGCCTGAATGCCAAGCGCTGCACGTGGCACTGGAATCGGAGCAACACTGTACGATGAGAAGTTCCCAAGGCGCAGGAAGATACAGTCAGAATTACAGAAATACTGAGCAGAGTCAGTTTTAAAGGTCTTTGTACATCAACACTCCACAGCCTTTATAACAGCGGGCTGAATACACGACATAAGTGAGAGAAATGCATTTTTATTGTCATAAATTTCCACTCTTTTGGATCCCAACTGCTGCAGACAATAAGACCTTTTATATCCCAATATGTTGTAAATTACTGCAACTTACGCATTTGATGAAGGCGACAAGACACTGAAACAACCAAAAAACACTGTTCCTTCAAATATTGTCAATTTTTATTGTATTTTTTTCATTATATAAGGTATGTATGACATAAGATACTAGTACGCTGCCCTTTCATGGCCAAAGAAGTCATTCACAGAAACTTTTTTGCAATATGTTATCCTCCTCAGCAAAGATAGACTTCAGGGCCATCCTGCTGGAATCACCTCTGAAAAATGTAATTAGTTCAAAATGATGTTTATAAGCAATTCTCATAAAATTAGTAAAACTCATTAGGACCTTTCAACAGCGCCCCCTGGTGTGTTGACGTCTGCATCTACAGTTTATTTACATGTGTAACAAGTCACTCATTTACCTGACCTGTGTGTCACATCATACAAATGTAGCTCTTAGAATTATTAGACGTTTATAACTTAATTTCAAACCCACTTTTCCTTTATTTTTATACAAGTGTCTGTCTATTAAGAGCCATTTAAAGGCATTTTAAAACTGAATATTTTCTTTCTTTCTTTCTACTGATAAAATCAAGAAAAATCTGTTTTCACCTTAAATATATGCCTATAAAAACTAACTAAATAACAAACTGTGTAGTGGTTTGTAAAATCTGGAAGCAACCAGCCAGGAAATACTGAACCATTTGTACACTTTTTTAGACATTAATAAATATACCAGATGTAATGGGCTAATTAATTAGACATGCTGGTGGGAGATTTTCTGATTTTTTTTTTTACAAAGTCAGGCAAGCAGTTTTCCCTGTTTACAGTCTTTATGTCTAGTTAAGTGAACTGGCTCCTGCATCCATCTTTTAAAAAATCTCAATATCTCTGCAAATGTAATTGAAAAAAAATTAAATAAAAAGTGGAACTATTCCTCTGATGCCACCCTTTGGTTGAAGACATACTGTAGCTACACTAAAAGCAAAATTATTAGTCAACTCAAAACAGTTTCAATATGTTTTTTTTCCCCCTAACATAGCACTTTAATGTGCAAATAAGAGTACAAATATTATCAACATTCAAATATATATGAATTCAAAAACTTTTTAGAGATACAGACCTCGCCCAAACAACCACAAATGGAAATTATTAAGCAAATTATTTCACTGAGCAGTGTTGAAAGTATTTTTTTCTGATTACTAATATAGTACAAATCAAATAAATCCTTTATGGCACAATATTGAATATATGGCACGGCCTGCTTAAAGGGTTGAACTACGCTCTTGTAGTGCTAAAACCTCATTGACCCTAAGAAATGTACTGCAGCGAACATATAAAGAACCATTACTGTCTGTACATGACTTACTAATAAAGACCTCTACACCACTGAAAAACTACTTCTATGATTGAGCTACAAAAAAATAAGCTTTAAAAGCTTTAATGCACATTTTTTTATTAAAGTCACATAGTGCTGAAAGTTATGTTTGATTTGATGTGATTGGTAGTAAACAGGTAAATGTGCAGCACAAGAAAATTTAGAATGTGCACCTGATTTCAGATGATCTCAAAAAAGCAGAGAAAAGATGGATCCTGGAACACCAACCTCTATGTGGTTAAAACCTCCGGTACTCAGCTTGAACCTCTTAAAATTCAGGAGGTGTCGCTGACAATGACACTCGTGAGGGGGATTCCTGTGATTCCTCCATCAGTTAGCTGAATTCATTTGCTAACAAGCGTGTCCCTGACTGCTCATCTGACAGAGCTCTCACGAAAATGAATGCACAATTCTTACATACAGTGTCTGTGGCAAGAGGATGAAAATGTCACAGATGACATCAAATGTCATCTGACAAACAGTAGGCACTCGTATAATACAGTGGCACACTGCAGTGCTGAGACATTTGAGCACAAATTGTCCTCTTTCAGACCGGACCTGCAACCAACTCCCCCCCCCACCCATGAAAGCCAAAAGATGTGGAGGAGAAAGAGGAGGGGGGGCGATTAAGAAGGAGCGCATCAGTGAAGGTCAGCATGGTATCAGAGCTGGGTGTCCTCTCTGGCGTCTATGCTGGACTCGTGTCGCTCTTTGAGGCTGCTGCTGCGAACAGGAGGCTCCTCGGGGACGTGAGCCAGAGGGTCCGAGCGAATCAAGTACCTGAGAGAGCAGGAGGAAGGCAAACTGAAATAATTACACCGAGAGAGTCACCACATTGGGAGGAGGGGGGGGTCAGGGCTCACTCTCTACACTGGTCCGTCTTCACTGCAGTTCTGAAGGACGACGCATGAAAGATCACAAGTAAACCCAGAGCTGCCCTCTCTGTCATGAAAAGAAACAGCCGTTTCCATGGATACTGAATGGGGCCTTGCTTGCTGTATTATAATTTAACGTTTCCTCCTGAATGCACTTCCAAACCTAGAAAATACCTGCTGCCTGTGGAACAAGCTGCAAACACAGAACTACAACAGATTTCACCACCTTGTAGCTGTAAATACACACCTACTGCTGAATCGTGCAATCGTCACCATTTTCTGGGGGTTGTTCCTTATTCACATCTTTTTGTAAATCATATATATATATAATAAAATAAAGAAATGTGTTGCTTGATCATCCACGTTTGTTTTCCATGTTTTTCTGTGCTGCTGCTGAGCCGATGCTCCTACTGGGTCTACAATCCAGGTTCAAAACAAAGAGAGATTTTGTGCTTCACATTAGATCTATCCAGACATCTGTTACTTTAAAATCCTTGCTTAACACTTTCCTAATTTGACATATAATCCATGCCTTAACTGAAATCAATGTAGTATTTTCTATCTGTTTAGTCTAATTGTCCTGTTACTGTACCTTCTGTGCTTCTGTTTATACATTTTTGCACTTTGGTGAACAAAATGTGCTCTGTAAATTAACTTGACAGTCTTTTTTTCTAATGTATACTGACACACTTTGTGGTTCTACACAAAAAAAAATATACGCTCCTCCTTACTTACTCACTATAAAGTAAATATGACTATCATGGTAGTGAACGCTGTAACCTCAGTATTAAATCAGAGTTTCTGGCCGTCTGACAAAGTCCAATATTCACTCTGCTTGTCACTCTGTTTTGACTCCTGTGAGACTCATCCGTCTCTTTAGATGCTAACTGATCCTCTATGATCACTTACTAAGTCATTGTGTGTCTGGTGCTGAGTAGGTGTCATACAGTGGGTGAACCAAAACAGTACGTTTGTAGCCATTAAAACAGTGAGTTAAATCGTGTTGAAATACTCTGCAGCGTTTGACAGTTAGTCACGAGAGGTGATATCATTTCCAAAACTAATAATCGTTTCATCCATGGATGAAATAAAAACATTGACAAGTGCAGCTTTAGGTAAAGAAGGATTAAATCACATCATGATGGGTAAAAGGGAATTATGTGTTCATTCTCACTTCACTACTGAGGGATTCTATTATACATTCGCACCTACAAATAAGACAGCCTTGAAAAAGGTGAGCATAGTAAAGTAGGATTCTATATGCCTTTGTGCAGGAAAAAAAATACAGATTATCATTTGTGAGCAAAATTCAAACCAGCTCACAACACAAAGGAGTTACACTCACACAATGTCATTGAGCTCCAGCCTGGTGTCAGGGGAAGGGTTAATCAGGACGTATGACAGGGTGTTTTGGTGATCGTTCTGCTCATCTGAAACAGAAACACCGCCACAATCTGAAAACAGGACAGTCATGTGTGTGTGATGGCGTGATGACCGAATCTGTACCTGACTCAGGATCATAGCTTGGTTACCTTGCAGATAGCCCAGGTTGACTCTGTTCATGACATCACTGGCGGTCAGATTCGTCAGGTCTTCTACAGTCACACAAACAGCCGTTAAACAGGAAACAGGCAACTTTCAAGCAGAAGTAGACAAACGCACTGAGCGGTTCGCTTTGTATCCATCCATACCATATCCAGAGGTGGGGAGGCCCAGATGCCTCATGCGGTTGCGGACCAGCTCGGACAGCTCCTCCCTCTCGGAGCGTCTGTAGAGGTTGAGGCGCTGCTGGGCGATGCGTTGGGCGTGGTCCTTGCTGGAGTCCCGGTTCACCCCCTGCCACCTCACGCTCTTCTTACTCAGACGCCGTGCCCACTGCATGCTCTTCTTCCTCAGGAGGGGGTGATCTGACTGGTCGTTGCTGCGAGACTCGTCCCCCCTGTCTTTTGTGTCCTCGCAGTCGTCCACACTGACGGACACCTGTGACTTAGATGAGGAGAGACGGGATGATTATTATAATAAAGCTTCACAAAACATGGAAACAGTGATCATTAAATGAGGTAAATAATCAATTTAAGTCCCAGAAAATGTATTGAAAGATTTTTGACTTTCCCTCAAGAGTTAGTGTGATGTGGATCCTAAAAAATAGCTTCACAACTTTGTTGCAGACATTCCTGTTACCACAGAATGGACTGTGGGGGCTTCTCATGTGCCTTTAAGTTGCCTCTGATTCCTAACCAGCCTGGACTTTTGCTGCATGTCATTCCACTGTCCTCTGTCCTCACATTACCTTTTCTTCTCTATCACCACTGCTCAATAAAGCCAAAAATGCCATCCATCCATCCATCCATCCATCCATCCATCCATCCATCCATCCATCCATCCATCCATCCATCCATCCATCCATCCATCCATCCGTCCGTCCATCCATCCGTCTGTCCATCCAAGGAAGCTGGAGAACCCAGAGAGAACCCACACTGCACCGGGAGAACATGCAAACTCCAGAAAGATCCTGACCCAGGCATAGTAACTGGGACGCAAACCAATGATTTTCTACCTGTGAGGCGACGATGCTAACCACAGAGCCACCGTGCAGCCCCCAAAATATACATATATATTTAAAAAAAAATAATAATTCAATTTGTCCAATATTGCGAAACCAATTCCATTCCCTTGAGCCTCCTCTGTATCTTGCATTCAGTGCTATTAAGCAAATGTTAGCTGGCTTAGTAAATAATGTAATAAGTATTTGTTGTTCCAAGACACGGCATCTCTACAACAGACTGGAAGTCATGAAACAACCAAGTGCCTACTATATCTGGCAGTGGGGTCATAGAGCAGAAATCAGAAGTCAGAAATGAGTCACACATCTGTGACACATAGTTAATGGGTTGTCAGTGTTGTTTTTTTGGCCTGCTGCCCCACTCTTCCTGAAGATTTTGGTGAAAGTGGAGGACATTTTGGGTGATCAGATCAAGTTGTCAGACGCGTCCATCCAGAGTGTCCCACAGACGCTTGATGGGTGACAAGTCTGGAGAGTGTGCAGGCCGTAATAGGACTGGAACATTTTAAGCAGTGTCTGTTCTGGCAAAGCACGCGTTGTTTTCTTGAAGAGTCAAGTGATGGGGGCAGATGAATAAGATAAGCATGGCTGTGAGGAGTTCATCTTAATATCGTTGGACAGTTAGACTTCCATCAACAAAATGCAGATGTGTTCTTTGTCACTTTGGCAAATATCATCAGTACCCTACATCCAGGAGCCACTCACCATGTGACACTGCCATTCGCCTTTCATCTTTCTAGTGTCCAACGAACTTAATTGGCTACTCACTGGAGCCAATTACGATGCCACTCAACCGTTAGATCAAGGCCTTGTGGGAAGCGAGACCACTGACCCGATTCTCTCAGTCTATTCCTCAAAGTTTTAACAGATACTCTGGTTGTTCACACCAACAACTCAATCAGCAGAGTGCCAAGCCGATAACAAACGATTTCACAGATGGACGTGCTGGATGTAACAATCCTGGGCTCGGGTGGTGACATTGTCTGCTGTCAAGTGGCAGATTGTCTGTCGTACCATGCTGTCTGCAACTATTTTTTTAGATTAAAAAAAAACAAAAAAACAACAACAACAGTGGAGTTGTGGAGACTCAAGTTCCTGGCTACAGCTCTGACTGACATACCAGCATCCAGCAAGGCAACAGCTCGTTCTCATCTTTCTCTTGTCATCTGTGGCATCGTGTCACTTGAATAAAGCTGCATTTTTAAAATGTCTTCTATAAGACAAAAAGAGGAGGATTTGCATGTTATATTATTGTTCAGGGTGCACTAGAAATGGTCGCTCTGAGATCTCACCTCAGAAGTAGAGAAAATGTGCGACTCTGTCCGATAGATCCCAATAGGAATTTCAGCACTAGTGGAGCAGAGCTTCTGGAACAATCTCCCATAAGTACTGATCCACAGATCTTCTTCTGTTACTTTCATCTAGAACCACAGATGAAAGGGCACACCATTAGTTTGTTAAATGTAATATAACACTAACACAGATCATTTCTTCGCTTAAATGCATATTTTTCTTCCATCTAACTCACCGCACAGAGGTATCCTGATCCTGGAGTGGTGTCCAGTCCCAGCAGCAGCCTCGCAATAAGGATCATGTAGTCCTTCACAAAAGACTGACACAGAAAAAAAAAATCTCTTTATTATTTTGTTTACGGCAGCTGAAAGCATTGCAGACATAAAGAAACTTTCTATCAGCGACTGAACACAAGAGGGCACTTGTGCTTTATGAAGGCAACGCTGTTATGTTCCTTCAGCCGTTTCTCCGCCGCTCTACACATTTATTTCGTTCACCTGCTCCTGCAAAAGTATTATCTGAGGCCAGGTGTTTTGCTGTAGGTGTGCACCAACCTGGTAGAGGAGGGTATCCAGCATGCTGATGCTGAACACTCTGCCTGCAGCAAAAGGTAGGCGAAACATGAAGGCCAGGTTGGAGCCTTTGTCACGCTCCTTCTGTGGGGGAGAGTCACATGAAGCACGGCGATGACAATGAAAAGCCTGCCGCTCTCCTGACTGTTTACAAAGTCACAATGGAATAACCTTTCATATTTCATGTTCATAATTCACACCATGCAGTTCAGCGTACGGCCTCTCTTTTTCCGCGTTACCTTCTCCAGCTTGGAGAGAGCCAGTGAATAGCAGTCCTTCGCTCTGAACTGCATGAATCTCATGTTGGACGGATGAGTAAGCTCTGTGATAATACTGAGACTGGGAAACAACCTGGAGCGAGAGAGAGAGTGAGAGAAGACAAAAAGAACAATAAAAAAATAAATAAAACCCAGAAGATGAGAGTAAACATCACAATTTATTACCAAACTTTCCAAATAATTTTCGCACTATACCGCCGCGGTCCAAACCTGGTTTCTAGTGGAGCTTCAGACCCAATGATTTCATGACTGCGTGTTGTGAATAATATATGACAGACGTGATAAAAACCTGCCTAATTACCTGAACATCGTCTGCACATTGACAATAGTTTTGGCATCAGCCATGTAGTCCTCCTCAGCACTCATTGTACTCTCTTTATCCACAACAACCAAATTATCGGCGTAGATAATGCCACACTGCAGCAGGCTGTCCAGGCTGAAAGACAAACACGCAAAACAATGAGCAGAACAACAGGAGGCAACAATTTGCCAGGAAGAAACTGAACATCTAATTAAATTCTAGTGATGTACAAGCACCTCTTGGATATATTTTCATGAAAACCATAAATGTAAACCCTAACAGAATTATAATGATGGCAGAATGCTATACAACAGTCTTACTTGTCTATGCTTCCAGCCATGTAGTAGACCATCGGAAAACAGCAGATGGCCTCCAGAAAGTGATTATCAGGTCTGCAGGAAACACACGTAACGGCAGAATTCGTTTTGCGAATTTTCTTTTCTGCTCTCCTTTATTCACAAAAACCACCAACATGATATAGTAAGACACAAATAAACAGATGCTTTAGACAAAGACGACGCACAAAAGCTGAGTCGGGCATTCACTCAAGAAATTACACAGAGAAAGCCCAGAGGATGAGTTTTAAAAGCTCTTCTTCTTCAAAAGCTTGCATTCTTTCTTCTGCTACTCAGTTTGTTTGAAATTCTATTCAGTCAGTCACGTTATTGACGTTATGTCTTATATAAACCACTTTGAATTGGTGTGTTGTTGGTAAAGTGCTGTACCTAGTTGTGCAGTTTTGTTCATGTTGCCGGAAGATGAGATGGACTAAACGTTTGACAAGACATACGTGTAAAACACTAGTTTTCTGGGCATCTTATAAATCAAGTATTGTTTGTCGATTCAAATCTCAGTTGTGGTGATTGACTTGTGGACTAGTGCCCTGTCCAGGGTGTTTCCCACCTCTTGGCCATTGTCAGCCAGGATGTGCTCCAGCCCTCCCATTACCCTCTACAGGATGAAGTGGGGATAGCGGCTGGCTGGATGAATGGCCTTGTTGTTGCTAAACCACTTAGTAACTTTCATCCAGGACTTGAATCCAAAAAATTACATAACAAAGTCTATTCAGACAAAACCACTAAGAGTTTTGGCCTAACACACTCTAAATACACTCTCACTGTACAAAAAGAGAGAGAAAAAAAGAAAAAGTGGAAAAAACGGTCAAATGACTGGAGCAACTGCTGCCAAACACAAAATGTAAAGTAAAAACATCCTAATTCAAATAAAGTGGAAAAACTAGAGGTGTCCCGATCCGATTTCAAAGATTGGGATTTGGGTAATCAAGGCAGTTTTGTTGTAAATTCTTAATCAATAGATTATAATCAGATGCGTTATGAATGAATAACCTATTTGTTACAAACTACAAATGAGCACAGTGGACATCTGTGCTGTGCTGCTTTGGTGGTTTGATTATTGGTCACATTATTTAGGCTACTTAGGCAGTAATGTTACACACACCACTCAGACATCAGAACACTGAGCTGGTTGATCTAAGCTTGTCTTAAACTCCTGAGCTCTGACCGGAGAGCGTTAAGTATCACACAAGTCTTTGTCATGGTGGCCTGTTGCTCGCTAAACCCCAACAATACTCTCTACTTGCCAACACAGAACTGCCCATAGACCACCTCCTGTAGTTACTTCAGTATTACACAGTAAGAAGTTCCAACTGGTGTAAGAGCCAGGTACTACAACTAATCTACAATACATTTTCCGACATGCATTCAGAAAATACAGGTTGTCACCCTCTTTTGGAGCTTGTGGAGCCACAGTACACAGTAAACCTCTTCTCACTACACTTCAGGCAGTGCACTACCAGAGTTTTACACAAAGTTCTTGGCCACCAAGTAACACTACAGGACAGTTTGGATGCAGAAATGCATTTTCTTTATGCATAGCAGAGCTATTCAGTTGTCAAACATATACACTGGATTGAGTTCAATAACTTTAATATACTTGAAGCAGTCTGTGTATTATCAAGGAAAATGGTGTCGGATTAAAACTCAGTACTGGCAGATGCTAAGTATTTAAATGGCTCAGATTGGATCCCAGGTTAAAAAAAATAGCTTGATCAGGATATTCCTGGCAAAAACAGTAAATTCACAGAGTTTCATTATGTGTTTTGTTGTAAAACACTGTTGTTTACAGACTTTTCCTAAATTCTTACAATCAAACACCTTCACTGAAGTGATAGCACATCCTCCAGATTGCTAAATACCAGTCTTATTTTGGCAAACAAATACAGTACACACTACTATTGATTCCAAAATACTTTTATTTTATTCAAATGAAAATTTACTATATCAAACAAATCTGCATAAGTAGTTCTGTAGAGCCCCCCAAGAGGAACCAAAAACTAAAAATGGCCTTCCTCTATGTAATGACTGAGCTCATGGGATGTAACACTGACACAAGATTTTATAAAAGTAAGTTTAATTTTTAAAGAAATGTGTAACTTAAGTAAATATCAGAAATGACAAAGTGCAAAAAATAAAAGCAGCCAGAAGAGCATGTTGAGCTCCAGCAGCAGGAGAGTGGTGACATTTCAAGACTTCCCATGCAGGTCTTTTATTCACACCTGCTCAGGTACGGAGCGTTAAGACAATAAAACCCCAACGTACCACCCAAAAACCATGTAAAACCCAAAAGCATTATGTTGAATATAATGAAATATGGGTCCCTAATTTGTATCCTAAATTACAGAATAAAAGTACACATAAGTATAAAACTAATAAGATTTACCTTGAAATTATAAGAAATAACTGTATACTGATAGTAATGGTATAAACCTTTATATAAAGAGCTACATATTTAATGACTGCTATTATATGTACATTTGTATGTAATTTAAGACAGCTGAAAAAATACTGTTTAAATAATATAGACAATTTTCAAAAAGAAAAAGAAACGCAGTTTGGTATTATTAGTGTAACACTTAAAATCTCTGTTGTGTCGTTAATTTAAATGTAGTGTTTGTAATTTGACAGACTTTTCTGTACATTTGAGAAAAAATCTAAAAAACTGCTGTAAAATGTTATTTTCCATAAAAATTTAGATTTGTATTTATTTCTTTTTTCCAGTGTAGCTACTTTAGAGCTTCTATAGGGATGAGTGTTTTCCTATGTGATGATGTGCAATACTAAGTGCAACCCCCTCAGGAATCCCTGCGGTGGCTTAAACTCCCCAGTTAGAGAGTCTTTAGGCGGAGGGATGAGTCCATCTGGTGCTGAACGCACTCCGAGAGATTCAGTCGCTTTATTACCGCCTGTCCTCCACCACCACCACCCCTGACAGAACATTACTTTATACATCTGCCCAGTCCTGCTGACTAGAGACCCAAGGCTGTCGTAAGTGCTTGAATTGCGTATCCAAGTGCGTGGGTGTTTGTATTTGTGTGTGTGTGTGTGTGTGCGACGGCGATAGGAAGGGAGCGAGAAAGCGAGCGCACGGAGGGAGAGTTTATTGTTATGCGTGCGTTTCTGTGAGAGTCCTGAGAGCCGGCATGTGGGGGCTGAAAAGGGACACATCAGGGCTGTCGATGAAAGCCTGCGTGGTGCTCTCCAAAGAAATTATTTTCTCCATCTTTTTCTCCCCTCGTAGCAATATATATCATTCAGGTTCAAGGCAAAGTGAGTTACCATGGTGACCGTCTGGAGGTACAGAGAGCGGCATTTTTATTTTTCTTTGTCGCTCAAAACACACCGTCACTGCGAGCAGCAGCACTAACTGAGCATGAGGACTGACAAAGGAGTCCCACCTCCACAGCCTTGTCCTAAGTGCTCAGCTGACGCGAGCTTTTAACATACATAATGTTTCCCAGCATGACATGGTGAAAGACAGAGTGAAGGCAGAAGAAAGGAGGGATGTGTGTGTGTGTGTGTGTGTGTGTGTGTGTGTGTGTGTGTGTGTGTTAAACTCACGGGTTATCCAGCAGCAAGACAATAGGGTTGAGCTCTTTCCTGGGTCTGTAATAAGCTCTTAGAGGCACTATGAAGTTATAGAGACCATTCCCTGCTGTCTCAGCCGACACAATGATGAGCTTGTTTTTAAAACCGTAAGCCTTGGCATCCTCAAAGCTGTTGTGCCTGCACCCCTGCACAGGGAGCAAATAAAAAAAAAAAAAAAACAGACAGGTATTTTAGGTTTGCTTTTATAGAGTGAAGGACAGAAAGCGGAGAGAGAGGGAATGATGGAGGCAGTAAGTAACGGAGTGACTAAGTTGAAGGAACAGCCACTGCCCACCTGGTCCAGTCGTAGGCAGCAAAACGGGGCTTTTTCAGCCAACAGATGGCACAAAGTGGGCGAGCTCCCAATGTACGGAGAGTTAGGGGGATAACCTTTCACATACCTGGCAACAAAAGCAAAAAAAAAAAAGCATGAATGACACATTCCATTAAAACATCCCGTATTCATCTCCGGTTCTCTCGTTGTACTCTCTTGTTCTAAAAAAGACTTCAGTATGTTTTTCGATAATTTCATCTCATTTATTCATGTCATCCACACACAGTGCATTCAGGTTCAGTTGCGTGCTGCATAAATTTGTAGTTACTAGTAAATAGATCTAACAAGAGAGTGAAATACTTTGCCTTTTGTTTTTTGGGCCTAATATTTAGTAAAGTCACCACATATTGGTAAAGAAAGTAGACTTAGTTGGAATAAACATCAGTGTCAGATGTTAAAGGTGTGCAGCTCAACCTGAGATGAAACAGCATTAATGGAAACTGAGTGTTAATTTATAAGCTAATCATATGTTTTGTATTTAAAATCTTTAATCACAGAACAGCTAGTAAGCTTCAGCTGTCAAATAAATACAAGGTAAGATGACACAACGTCCGACTGGTTCAGGTGCAAACCACATGGCCTGAAATGTCCTCAGCAGCTGAGTTCAGCTCCCAGCTGGCCACATCTTTGCTGCATGTCCCTTTATTTCCTGTCTGTCTCCATTGTGCTGCCTAATAAAGGCCAAATGCCTAAAAATAATAGCTTTAGATGAACGCTGTGTAGCAAAATGTGCAATATTCCAAGCTTTAAAGTAGTGGAATAGAGATATAAAGTAATAGAAAGTAAATCAGAGGAGTACAAGTGAAGCAAATACCTTAAAATTGACGCCACAGATGGAAACAGAATCTATAAGAATCTACTGACGTGGTTTCACAACACGACATCTCACTTCTACAACAAGTCTCGTCTTGTCTCTTATATACGTCTATCATAAAGGTGTTTGTTGAACTGTGGTACTTGTAACAAGGTTTTAAGGTTTGGTGGCGGAATCCTTACTCAGTAGATGGGTGGCCTTTCTCATCTGTGAAGACAGAGTCATCTTCCGATTGGTCACTAAGCAGGTCACACGGCAGGATCGAGGCAGAGTCGGCGATTTCCTGGACCGGAGCGATGCTCGGCCGGCGGCCTCCTGTTCCATTTACTGTAGGAGGGATCAGCTTACCACCTGAGGAGTCAGGTGGACTCGTATTCTGAAGATCCATGGCAACAGTGCCTGTAACGACATTGATTCACAGATAATTTCACAAAATCCATCAATC
The DNA here is from genome assembly GCF_000690725.1 of Stegastes partitus. Lineage (NCBI taxonomy): Eukaryota > Metazoa > Chordata > Actinopteri > Pomacentridae > Stegastes > Stegastes partitus. The sequence continues at coordinate 4,503 of NW_007581464.1, read as the reverse complement.
CCTGTCACAGGTGTTTCTTTCAACAGTTTATCACAGTCTGATTCCTTTCTCACCCATGCTGGCGATGATGCTGTGCACAGGAAGCTGACAGGGTCCGTCCAGGAGCCCCCCGACAGGACGGCCCTTCCTCTCCTCCTGGTTGAAGATGAAGGCTGAGTTCTCCTCCTTGGTGATGTTGATGTAGTAGCAGGTGTCTGAGGAGGCCATGATGTGACGTGGACCAGGGTTCAGCAGGATGCTCTTGTTGTCCTCCCTCTTTATGCCGATCAGACACACGCCGTACCTGCAGATCACAAACCTGCACTTAGCCTGCAACACCTGTGGCATATATCTGGCAACAGGCCTGTATCATTAGATTGAAATTCAAATAAATGTATTTAAATTTTAAATGTATTCCCTTTTTGTTTGTTTTCTTGACCTTACTGACTCGGAACAGGACAAAACAGCTGCCTGGCTTTTCACAGCACCTTTGAAGTTGACTTATTAACACATTCAGAGGTGGTGTACCCAGACAGCTTGAGGGGACATGAGCCCTCTGACATTATTTAGATTAGATAGCTATAGCAATTGTAAAGTAAACGTTTTAATGTTTTTAGGTTTAATGATAAGATTTACAAACCAAAGGCACATTTCTGTACTTTTATGCTTACATCTAAGTCGGCATGCTGCACACAGACCGACTCTGATGAGGATATTTGGTTCCTTCTGTTCTGCAGCAGCTGTGGAAGTCATGCACAGTCGTCGCTAACTGTGGCGCTACGGCAGTTAGAGGTAGGATTAATCAGCTAATCAATTATAAATTGAAATCAGGATTTGAAACAGTTCAGTTAGCAAATTGCAAAGGTTACGCATCTAATCCAGGGTTTAAACTGTCGTGTCAATGGTTCTACAAATGAATACCGTTCTCCCTGTCACCGTCTTGATAGCATCTGATACCATCACGTTTTAAATCGATTCAATGTGAGCATAACTGTAAATGACTAAAAGCTTCAGAATTTCCCTGTTTAAAGTGACTTCAGCATCAGTGGTTAACCAGCAGGCTTTTAACATTAGCATAACTTTTGCGGTTATTATAAGTTATTCATTTTTGGTTTGCTGACCTGTTATTACCCCTCAGAAAAAAAGCCTTTTAGTTACATTTTCTTGTTTATTATTGTTAATAAATGCAGCAGTGAATGGTACAGAATTTACGTGTGTGAAAACAAGCTCTTAAGTTATCATCCATATGTTATTTATCTGTTTGTTGGTTTTATGTTCATGCACTTTTGGTTAACTATTTTATGGCAGTGGACTCACTTTAAACTAATTCAGCAAGTGTGTGTGCAGGTTACACAGAATTTAGTTTAGAGAGCAAATAAATCCTCTGTCCATGTTGCAAGCAAACATGTATTATTCATTTAAATTTATATAGTAAGTGGGATTGTAAAACTGCACTTGCACCCTAAAGATCTTTCAATGCAAGACACCCCTGAAAAATGTTTATGTAACCCTGGTTAACTCCAACACATAATCCCTGTAACCTCCCTGTAACTTTAACATGAACATAGAGTGTGTTGATCTTCTCATCTAGCTGTCAGTAAGACAGTGGATAAGTACATTTCCCACAATATTAAAACAGTCCTCACAACTTGTGTTTTTCACCTTGAGGTAAAATGTGTTAATTAGTACGTTTTAGAGGTTCTGGTAGGAGCATGTTGTCACCCTCGGATAGAGCCAGGTTAGTCTTTGCTGTTTCCTCCTGTTTCCAGTGTTTGTGTCTTTAACTTTGGATAGATGTAAGAATGGGATCAGTGTTCTCATCTAACCTTTAGTTAGAAACCAAAAAGAAGTAGTTCTAAAATGTGTAATTGTTCCTTCAAACAAGTAATTTTTTTTGTAGTCTGCAACACACATGGCATCACTTTTAGCAGTAAAAAACAAACAAACCCTGCAATAATCAAAAGCTGGAAGATTTCTTTTTCTAAAAGTTTGATGTTTTTCTGTTTGAAATTCATGTCAAACCAGTACAAGACAAACTAGCAGCACTAACACAAGATGAAACCAGGTCAAACAGACAGAACAAAGTATGTAAAAGCCCTGCAAAACGTTGGAATATACTTTCAACTTGTCAGCATCTGACGAAGATGCTTTAGCTTACATGTCAACTCACTTCTTGTGAGCATGAAAGGAGGCGTATGTGAAGCTTTTGCCATTATACTCTCCAAAGAACTTGCTGTCACACAGTCGGATGTGGTAGACCTCGTTGCCAGAGCAACATCCATACATCCTCTGCCACTGCTCCGGAGACTGCTGTCCCTCTCTGCTTACAATCAGAGAAAACACAAAAGGATCAGTAAACCCGGTACCTCTTAAATTTCATACACATGCTAATATACATGCAGTCTTGACAAACGCCCTGAGCTTTTGTCTTCATCCCCAGTACTTGCGATCAATCATAATTATCATTTGCAAAAGGAAAACTCTCCATCTCCTCTCCACGCATCCCTCAGGACCCTCGGGGCAGCACTGGGTGTCCCGGTGACAGCAGACAGCTTGATCCATCTGTGTCAGCCAGTCGGTTTGGCTCTAATCTGCCCTTTGTAATGACTTCCGGTAATTAGAGTAATTGCTCAGGCACTTTGACGGAGTTTAATGGGCGACAAGAGATGCTCAGAACAACCCGAAGGTAGCAGTTTACATACTTGCATCTTGGTACTTATTAATATTTATATAAGATGACTTATAAATTGGATTTCACACTCGGAGTTTCATAACTCTGTGTAAAAGGCAAAACAACATTCTCAACAGTATTTGTATCTCCTTCTCTCTTTTAAACTTATTTTCCAGTGAACATCCCTGATGAGCTGCATGTCTCTAAAACCAACTTCAAAGTCGCCCACACATGCAGTGCAAACATACAGACTCACATTCTGCACAGTGCACCTTTGTGGCTAACATGTGCAATTTCAGAAATTCAAAAAAAAGAAAGACACAAAGCTTCACATTCTGAGGAGTTGTCAGGAACACAGTAAAACCCACCGACTCTTCTTGAATGCAGTTTCTCTCAGCCATTGAAATCAGCTTTTTAAAATGATCTGTTTGCATGCTGTGAGAAATCGTTTTCCGCCGGAGAGCTATTCATCCTGTGTTACAGAGGACACATGCTAAAAAAAATCAATGCAGCTGCCACCTGTTCTCTCTTTCGCTGCACTCTCTTTACTTCCGACTGTGATGCACAATGAACCAAGACTTTTGTCTTTGCTGTGGCCTTCTCGCTTCTCTGTGCCAGTCCCATGGATCCTATTTATGCATCAGCGGACACGAACATGTGAAGATATGTGAACTTTGCAGTCAAGCTAGGGAGAATTAAATAACCCGAGGAGGTTGTGAAAGAGGACTGACCGTCCACGGGAGGTGTGTACGAGGAGCGTGACCAAGGTGGAGGTGGCGGGACACACGCAGTTGAGAGCCAACATGGCGTACTTGAACTCCTCCTCGCACACGACATGATCTGAAAAGGAACAAATGAACTGATCAGTGGAGCTGGCCAAGAAGTGAGAGTTAAATTATTGGTTTATATGCTTTAGAACATTGTTCAACATGTTGAAGTACATGGGTTGAAATACAGTATGAGACGTATACTGTATGCCTGAATTTAGAGACCTGGATTAACATGAAAAACAATCTAAGGCTTGATTCATACTAAATTCATCTAAGCTTACTTCCAGTTATCCTTGTTTTTGTTGATTCACGTTGTCTTAACTGTCTGAATACCCAAACACAACAGCAGGTCTACAAGGCATGTTATCTTTTAAAAATAGTCAAAATTGCACAATTTATCAGAGCCTGAAACTGTAAAGAATCCCCAGATTTTCCACTTTTAGATTGTTCATGAACTGATCATCTGTGAGGTACCATTCTGTTGGAAAACCAAATCTAAGCGTAAAATCAGGATGTTTCATCAAGATTACTTGATTCTACAGTGTCATTTAAATATTCAACACACCAAAAAACATATGCTTGAACGAGAATCTGGAAAAAAACAAAAATAAATTCAAAAAATCTGTCATTAGTGACTCAGCTGCATCCAGCAGTCATGTGACAAAAATACAGGGACTTTGAACTGAACTGCAGGCAGTGTCTATACAGCGCAGATAGGAGACAATATGAAGACAAATTAAAAATGTAAATAGTTCAAAATCTTCAGCATTTAGAGCCACTGTTTGTTTTTCCTGTACAAACTGTCTGCACTTGGATAATGTTGTGTTTACTGAGCAAAGTTTTTAAGATTTTTGTACAATAAATAATCAAACAAATTTTATTTCTTCAGTCTTTACTGGTTTCAGTATAACTGTGTAATGCTGCACATTGGTCATTTTTGAGTTCTCTACTTCTAGTCATGGTTGTGCTGTTTCAGTAGAGATGCAGGAATTTCCATCCATCCATCCATTATGAATGCACTTAATCCTCACTAGGGTCACGGGGGGCTGGAGTCTATCCCAGCTGACTCAGGGTGAAGGCAGG
>NW_007581463.1:0-20322 GCF_000690725.1 Stegastes partitus | reverse complement strand
ACATGACATGAAAACACATGACATCACATCACATCAAAACACATCATATCGCAACACATCACATGGCATGACATCACATTGCATCACATCACATCACATCACATCAAAACACATCATATCGCAACACATCACATGGCATGACATCACATTGCGTCACATCACATCACATCACAACCATCAAGCCTCCAAGGTAGACGACCGCATCCTGGATCCAGATGGGGGCTCACCTGGGGACGGAGGTGTGAATTTAATGTGTTTGCACAACATTGCTGCAGCACAAATTGCGGCGAGCGAGCCACGTACTTAATGGTTGTTGTTGTTGTTGTTGTTATCATTTTTTTTTTAAATTTTGCAATTTTTTTTTAGTATTATTTAATTTCTTCTTCTTCTTCTTCTTCTTTTTTTTTTTTTTTAATTTTCTTTGCATCTTTCCTGTAGATTTTCCACTTGCTTAGCGTCTGCCTGTCCTCCTAGCCCTGCGAGCAGGAGCCCTGCGGGGCCTCCTGCGTCTGCGAGCGGGGAGGGAGGGACTGCGCGGGCGTCTGCGACGAACGTTGCGTCTGCGCTGGCGAGGCATGATGCCAGCATGTTTTATGTAGGCCTGTAAAATTATAGACAACTAAATAGTGAGTGTAGCAACAAAGAAAATGACTGTAGCTCCAGTAATATGTACTGTATGCTGTTCCCATAACATATCTAGATTATAGGGCAATTGAAATACATCTGCCATCAACAAAGATTCAAGATTTTCATTTTGCCAATATGGAGTGGAATCTAAAGCCCTTACAAGTCTCTGTGAACAGGATCCAGTGATAACTCTTTTTTTTTGGTCCACAGGGAGAGCTGTAGTAGTATGCAGAATATTCAACTCTGTTCTGTTTAGAAGAAAGTTCATATTTCAGCCTCTAGATGGCACCCTTACATTTTTAATGTAATAATCGTGCCATTGTAAATCATACTACAATTACTGTCCTGTTTAACACATACACATGAATATCAGCTCACGTGTGCAAACACTGAGCAGCAAATGCACTTTTTGTATTTAAACACTTTTGAAATGTATTTTGTACTTTCACCCTTTCATCACCAACAGTGTGTTCAGTGTGCATTTTAAAAATAGGTGCAAATAGTAAAAAGTGTAGCTAATATGAAAAACTAGGAAGAGTCTGATCAATGCTTGGTTCTTGACATTGTACAGCAAATGATAGTGATTCATTTCTTTTGTTTGCTGATGTCTTCCCAATTTTACTTCTCAGGAGGAACTAAAAACACTGTGAATCCAGTCTGATACTGCATATTGGGAAACCTCTTACAGGTCCCCACCTATAAAGCTTTAATGAATGACTGACTGTATGATACTGCAATTTTTTTTATCTCTTAAATGAAGTTATTTATATTTTTAAGAACTGTGGCACATGCACATAATGATGAAATGGGTGACTGGCCTCTTATTTCTACTAATATTGTGCCATTTCTCATCGAGAATAAACTGTTTTAATCTTTCCCCCATATTGTCCTCTGGGCATTCAGTTGATTGGGTAAAAGTAAAAGGCACAGTGACCCTTCTCAGATGTACTTACGACACCAATCTGACTTGTGAGGGGAGACTTTTGGTGCCTAAGCTGTAAATGCTGGCAAAAGTTTTGAATTCAGAAAAATTAAAGTCTTGACTGACGTCTGCACAGAAGGTGTACTATGAGCAATATATTAGCAGAGCAGCGACGATGGCTCTAGTGCTCCATCTGTGTATACACAAGATGTGTTTAGGAGCACCCGACTTTTGGATGAGCTCACAACACAATATACATGCAGGAGAACAGACTTGAAGTCTAAAAATATGCTTTGGCTCTTGTTTATAGTCATATAGCGCAAGAAAAACTTCAGCTGTTATGCAAACTGCTGAATTGATTAAAATGAGAGCACATCTGTTGTCTTGCTGTGCAGACATGGCATGAGTGTGCTGAATGTCTTTGCAGTGCTCTTTTCATAGAAGAGTTTTCCATGACTAAACCACTTCTTCTCTCAGACGGGTACCGTCCCTACACTTAGCCAGGGGTTAAGCCAAGTAGTACAGCATCTCAGCTGACATAACCTTTTGGCCAAGAATGAATCTTCTACTTTACAGCATAAAGGCCAGCATTGTGACGTAATTTATAGCATTCGTGATCACACATGACCCGTGTCAGTAGGAACGAATCATAGAATCACCCTCAGCACTTTTATCTTCTCACATTGTGATTACTGCAGCCGCTATTGTGCTGCCTTTAGCAAAAAATCAACTGATCGACCGAAGCATGCACAGAACACGCTGGCCTCACTACATCACACCACTTTTACACTGGCTCTTTATTAGGATGGCACCGAACTGACGCTGCAATATTTTGTTTTTCTGCAATATAATATAAGAATATACATACATTTAAATATATATATATTCTTATATGGAAAAATGCAGGTATTTTTGTTAGATGACTACAAAAACTCTATTTGGAAGGAGTTAAATATTCTAGAATGATGTTTTCTAGGGGAGTGCATCAGAATAGGATATCTGTGTTGCATCATGTTGCAAAAACCATTTTTAGACATGCTGACATTGTGCCTGTTTTTTTGTCATAGATTCTGTAGCCAAAATGTTCCACACAACTCACAAGGGCTGTGGCCAAAATCATTATTATTAATTATTATTTTAATCTATATTGAGGTCCTGGTTAGCCTATTTGTCACTATTGTGATTCATGAATTTATTTCTAATTCTTTTATAATAATAACTATTTATGGTTAAGAGACAAAAACCTATTTAATTACATTTTGATATTTAAATAAACAGCACTGCTTCCACTTCAATGTCGTACCACATTCCTGCTCATGCTAAAATCTACATTAAAAAAAAAAACAACAAAAAAACAAAATTAGGTGGTTCATCTTGGTGCATCTCCTGGAGGCAAAATGTAAATGGCATTGTGCCCAGAATGTCTCGCTTGCTGAACATCTACTTCTTGATCGACACTACAATCTTTCAGTGTTTCTTAAAAGCATGACACGCAGGCCACGGTAGAAGGTAGCTAGTTGGGCGGGCACATGGAAGCCTCCAGTCTCAGTTATAGTAGCTGAAACATGCATGCTGAAACAATATATCATGCAGCCTGACTGATTGATGAGATGGATAAGAGGAGGTCCATGTTGAAACAGAAGGCAGCAACCTGGGTGGTATGCTTGGCTCAGAGCTGCTCCTCGACAAAGAGGTCCTGGTACATTGCGTCTTTGCTTTCCTCTATGATTTGTCCCATACACTCTAAATCATAGTTTGTTGCTGTTTTCCCACCTGACATGAACACTTGTCTTTTTCTTTATTAACACATTTATTCATTCATTCATCCAGCAAGATGTCATGTAGCAAGACTTTCCTCTGCTTCTTCCTTGTCTCTGTGGACAGTCCAGACAGTGCAATAGATCGATATAACCGTTTTGGGTTTCCGTACATTTTCACATGTAAAGTTTGCATCAACATGTTAAGCTTTGCATTCATGTGAAAAAGCGTGTTGTTATCCACATGTGATTATTGAAAAACATGCATGTCATGGTCAGAATGTGAAACACGCGCACCAACAATCACATTCATTATTGTTTTGTCTTGTTGCCAATCAGCAACCAGTTACAGCAGGCCATTGCAAAATATAACCTTGAAAGGACGTGGTGACCAGACGCAAAATCAAATAAATCTCATTCACACAGAATAAATAACTAGATCTGTCCCACTGATTTCCTGTCTGCTTTGTCGCTCACCGCTGTCCTATTTATTTGGATGTTTGCTGTCTGTCTGTCCTTTCAGACAGGTCAATACTTGTTTCACACCCTCTGCCAAGGAGCACGTTACTTTATGTTCTTTATTGTGGCGCAGAATATGTTTTACTTTCTAAGAAATAAAATTCCTCTCAAATGCCCGTGCTATCATACAAAACAATGTGTGGATGTTGTAAGTGTAGAGGACGCACCTTTATAATGGTGCATAAACAGCAGCATCTGATGTGTTAATGATCAACCGTACAGTCGTTAAGGACAAAAATAGTCTAGTAGCTACTGCAATATTTTTCTATAGCCACTGTATGTTGTTATCTTCCTGGTTTTGGGCAGAGCCTAGATGCCGGGCATTTAAAAGAGACAGGTTTCACCTGCTACTCTCTGAGGAGGAACCTAATCTGGAGCCCTTCATTCTAATTTCATGGATTTGAATGTGTGACACATGTTTACTATGAATGCTCTCATCTTTCCTTGTGATGGATTTATATTCTCGGATTTATTGAAATAATTAAAATGACCACAAAAGGGAGTTTTTACCTGTCTCTCTCTCTCTCTCTTTTTTTTAGCGTACCACCTTTATCTGTAAGCCCTGCTTCAAAGAGGATCAAATATTTGTTTGTTCAGCATTTGTTTGTTTGTCCCCCCTTCCACACACACACACACACACACACACACACACACACACACAAACCCACAGTAACTCCCACAGAAGGTATCTGACTGCATCTTTTGCTCAGTAGATTTATTTATTTGAACTGTCGTACTGCTGTTATTAAGAAGTTCCGTATATTCCTTACATTCAGTATCTGATGTTACCAGTCCTTGTGAGACACAGACATATGACCTCAGCTTGTCTACAACAAGAACAGTACAGTAAAAAAAAAAACAGTTGGAGGCTTTTTCGAGTTTTTTTTCTTCTCCATATAAAGAGCTCTAAATATGTGTGTAAAAAACCAGCAGTGCACACATGACGGTTGGTGTTCGTCACATGTGCGTACACACAGCTGTGCATTGTCAGCAGTGATAAGCCCACAACATTTGATGCAGCTGAACTCTTGCACAGCCAGACTTATTAACATGAGCACACACCCCACATCAACCATGTATGGATCCTTTACGAGGCTCTGATGGTACACTTGTTGCCACCAACATGAAAAAAGGAAAGAAGGTAAAGAAAAAAATCACTGACAGTAAGATGGAGGTCCTGAATAATAAAATAGTGCCAAATAAGACAGTTTCTGTTTTCTGGAGTCCTCTTTAAAGGACATTAGTTGAAAACAGCTGACTAAAGAAAAGCAGCATCACTGCGAGCAATAAGCTCACTGCCGTCCCGACAATGTGCTCTCTGTGCAGCGCTCCATAAGTCTTCCAGTGAGCCAAGTTCAGGTCTTGTCTGCATGATCTTTTTTTGTTTTCCTTTAAATTACACGAAGCCATCTCTATAAAATATGGATTTTATTTGGTAGCGCCTGTGTTGGTCTGATTTCATCTGTCTGCACATGATCAAGAGTGCCTCCAAATTCATGCACAGAAACACAGTAAAATGTATCGACATAAATTGTTTCATATACAAAACACACAAGCTCTTCAAAGGAGCCATTACATAGCATAGAAAAGTGGCTTAGAGACGATACTTGTGCTTCGAGTGCTTCACTAGACAGTCGTTCCTTGACAGGATGCTGCTGACTGTAGTTTATCATTCTTTACTGATCATTGTCAGTGTTTTGTTCTGCCTGATGCTGCTTTGGATACAGCTGATCCAGTTTCACAAAGTGTTGTGGAGCCTCCTGCACCGCCAACTTAGAAACCTACTTAGTGAGCAAGGTCCTACTGGAAACTTAAAACCACATTTTAAACAGGTGAACAGCGGCTCCAGGCCATTACAGCTGATCAAAATCATCTGATTAGGTCAAGATAACGCTGCTTTCAATGAGTTAATATGTTAAATGTCACTAACTGCTTCAGGGTGATTGTTAACTGAGATATAACTTGGGATCAGAAATGTTTTTTTTTTAATTTAATAGAATTTTGATGTGCTCTCAGACAGATGGATATCAGCTGTGGTGCTGTGCATTAATACGTAAATCACACAATCACATTAGAAGTAGTCACCCCTCTACTGGCAGTCTTTAGTGTGTTTTCAAGTTGGCCCTATAAGATTTACACACAGGTTACACACAGGTTAGGAAAAGGCACAAAGCAGTTTTGGGGGAAGAAAATCGCTTCTTTTAGTCGGGACAGAATTCTATAAAAATGCTTAAAAAAAAAAAAAAGCCTTTAGAAATTGACATACTCTCAGCGTGACAATTTAGAATTCAAGGGCTGAGAGACCTGTTAGAATGACACCAACGGCCCATGAAGTGCAAACAACAAGATGGACTCCAATGTTAACAGTGTGTTTGCACAAAGTAGGTGGTTATTAAACTCTGCAGCAGCTTCAGTAAAACCAGATGTAGTATCTCTTTGTTCTGTGTAACTCCTCTGAAGAGCTAAAAATGTGGCGCACAGTTTTCTAAAAGGGTCAACATGTGTTTCAAAATAGCATTCTGCTGTTGGTATGAGTGAAAATGACCCGATCCAGATTAAAAAAAAAAGTTTTTTAATCATTTTTTTTTTCCTGTCATTTCTCAAACAATGCTGGTATTTTATATATTTTCCTTTTTTAGTTGAATCACAGATAATGATTAGTAAAATCACATTAATTAATAATTACAAATATTATTTACATGTTAACTGGGGCTGCAGGGTGGCGCAGTTGGTAGCACTGTTGCCTGAAGGTCGCCGGTTCGCGGCCTGGTGGGGGCATCGGAATCTTTCTGCGTGGAGTTTGCATGTTCTCCCCGTGCAGTGTGGGTTCTCTCCGGGTTCTCCAGTTTCTTCCCACACAGTCCAAAAACATGTTGAGGTTAATTGGTGATTGTAAATTGTCCGTAGGTGTGAATGTGAGTGTGCTTGGTTGTCTGTCTCTAAGTGTAGCCCTGTGATAGACTGGTGACCTGTCCAGGGTGTCCCCTGCCTTCACCCTAAGTCAGCAGGGATAGACTCCAGCCCCCCCGCGACCCTAGTGAGGATTAAGCGGTGTATAGATAATGGATGGATGGATGTTAACTGCAAGAACAAACAAAAAAAAGGAAACAAAAAACAGTCTAAAGCTTCCAATAACATCTACAAGGATTAAAACGTGTGGTGAAAAAAAAGAGAGCTACCTGAAATCTGAATAAAAAACATGACAGTGCAAAATAACCAGACCTGTGCTACTATACACTTTAATAAATGCTCTCCATGGAAATACAGTCATCATTAAATTACTGTTTGCCATGAAGAAGCTCCTCCCATATTGCACAAAACCATTATTTCCAGCTCCTCTCTCACAACTCTGTGTTGCCTCTGTGATCACTCACAGGTACACATTGCTTAGTCTTAACAAGTTTCCTGATCTTTTCAGCTGCATTGTGGGTCACAGTGGGTTCTTCTTTCTCAGCAACGTTCTGCTAATGTACTTCTGTCTGACACTGTTCAAGCTGGCCATGCACACAGCTGATTTGTTTTGAGTTCAGAGTGCGTGTCATCTTTTTGTTAGGAGCTTTGCCACATGGCCAGTTCAGTCGTAGAATTCATTAGTTTATTTTACAAGTAGAGAAGCCCTTATAGCACAGAATGCAATTAGAGTAGTTTAAATGACATAAACTCCAAAACCGTGAGAAAAAAAATGGCAACGGAAAAAGCAAATGTCAATTTTTTTTTTTTTAACTCTTTGAATTTGGATGATTCATTCTAGTGAGTCATCTAAATTGACGCAAAAGAAATGTGGCATTTTTAACCTTTATTTTTGGCGTCCTTATTGTCAGATTTATTGTCAGATTAATGTATTTTTCACAGGAATTTTTTTTTTGTGTCGTTCTGAAAATGTTGCTGTAATTCTGTCTTTAACGGTCGGACACACCTCTACTGTGGTTGGCTTCAGTGGAACGACCAAAACAATATGCTACGTGTAAAGATTTAAATGATGGTCCACACAATACGACAGGTGTGATGCTGGCACTACCAGGCAGGACTTGTGAGGTGATTTCAGGTTTAACTCTGAGTTTTCAAGGTCGGTTCACCTCTCACCAAGATACATTGCCACGGTTCCTTAGATACCACACCTAACCTGCTCGTGATCAGATTGTGTTTGCGATAACAGATCACTGACTATAAAAACATAAAATGTGATATCAGATCTACTGTAACCTTGTATGGGGCGGTGATATCGATAAGCCTGTTAACAGTCTGCAAGCTTTCTTTCCTCCTTTGGAAGCAGCAGCTCTGCTGTTTTTAATCTGTATTATTTTTTCTTTGATTTCCTCGTATTGGTTAAGGATTAATTACAGTTTGTTCCCTTTGTGAGAAGTATGCGGCTGTAGACATGTCCATGCTTGTGATTGGTTATCCGGTACCAGCATCGCCCCTTTTATGTGAACGAGCTGACAGTTAGATTTGGAAATACCCTGGTAGATTCACTGAGATGATAACCACCGTCAAGTCCTGCACCTCTGTGGGAATGGCACGAGCATGGCTAGAAGTAAAGAGAACTCAAGCATGTCTTTTACGCAAAATGACAAAGTTTTAATGCCATAAATCATAAACAAAAAAAGCATGTGTTATTCTAATATTTATTAAAATATTATCTTGGAAAATAATAAAAGACAAACTGGAATCAGCATGTTGACTTCCTTTATTTTATTTTATTTTTAAATTTTCCTATTTCTATTATTCGTGCAAATTCCTAGGGCGAGACCAACAGCCGAAACCAAATGCCTTGTATGTTGTGTACGTACTTGGCCATTAAAGCTGATTCTGATTCTGATTCTGACTGAACATTTCTGAGTGTGCACAGGTATTACAGATACTGTAAAAATACATACGTGCTACTTATAACAGTTATTTCATTACTTATGTTTCTATAACCTCAACAAAGGATGACTCTGCACACTGCTCATCAGTTCTAAAAAGACAAACTATTTTTGAGCCACAGTGTGCTTATGTTTTTACTCAAGTATGTTTTAATTTTCTCCTAATGTCTCTAATTTATGTCCATACTTCTCCCCTCACACAGCTCGTATTTCAGCCAAATAGTCCCTGTTTTTCAGTCACATGGCTGTTGGTCACAACTGAAGCACTCATACCATCAGGGAGCACAAAAAAAATGTTTCATGTTTTAGGAAATCTGGTGCAAACAGTTTGTTTTTGGTATAATTTTTAAATGGGGACAATACAACTTGATTTGTTACATTTTACTGATCTAAAAGCACATCACACATTATTTGCTCGAGGACAATATGAAAATAGAAAAAAAACTTCCTAAAATTCTTCCTATTTTTACAGTTTGCCGTTCTTATGAATGGTGTCATTTTGGCATTTTTCATAAAGCTTTAAAAGCGCTGGCAGGAGGCTCAGGGGGTTAAATGACATTGCTGTGAAATCTTTGGCAGCCAAACCACCAACAAGGTCAAAATGTAGCCAAACAAACAGCAGACGCTATGTGAATGAACTCTTAAATCCAACCCACGTCTTTCGTAACATTATATAAGGTTATGCCATCTGCACAGACTTACTCATTGTTACATATTTGTCTAGTGGAGGGGTGGAGTGAAGGGGCTGGTAATAGAGTTCAACACCCTGTGTCACATTTATTGATCCCTTCTCTTCCGAGCACTATCTCTTATATACACAAACTCCAGTCCTCTTCCCCCAGAGCGCCCAAATGAGCAGTGGACAAAACAGAAACAAACAGCGCATTGATTGGCTATTCATAAAGCACCCCTCCCAAAACAAAGCTTGAATGAATCTCTACATTGGATGAATTATGAATGTACAGTGCTGCAATTTTCACTCTGCATCCAATTAATTGCAATGGTTATTTTGGAAGTGTTGGGGTTTAATTAAACCGTTGCACGTGAATTTCAGTCTAGAGGAGCTCGTTAATACAACCTTCACACAACAAATGTTGTTCAAAGATAACCTCATCTAACATTGCATAACCACACTCTGCCAACAAATCTTGCATGTTGCCCCTCCCTCTTGTAAAGACCAGTCATTTGTACCTCAGTTGGAAATGCGTGGGAGTCGATGAATAACAATGAACTTAAAATTGCCCTTTCTTGAAATGCGAGTTGGACAACTTTGTTTGATCCTCAGTTTGTCGATTCAGTTGCAAAAAGTGAAACCAGCCTTTTTAAGATCTGAGAACATCAAAATGTTGTTCTTCCAGTGGCACAAATGAGGCAATTTCTTACAAATAATTAACACTGAATATATCAATATAAGGATTATCTTTGTGCTGTAAATCAAATGAAGATAACAATAACTGAAAGGTCGCAGAAATCACAACACAAAGCTCAGATATGCATATCCTCTGAGGCGTTGTGTTGCTGCTTAGAGACCAACCGTAGAAGCCTTGATACCTGTGTTCAGCTGTTTGTTGCTGTTGTTGGTTGGAGCTCCAGTGTGTATTCTTGGTTTATAGTTAATCATTAACTTCATAGCAGTTCAAAAAGGACAGTTTTTATCATTATCCAACCTTGTGGGGCAATATGTAAAATTTAGTAAAGATGCTGACATTCAAAGGTAACCTTTTAGATGGTAATACCTGGCACGTTCGCACGCTCAGTCAGTGTCTGTTTTTAGACCAATACCGGCCTATGACCTGTTTACTGAGTACAGATCTGGTATGGTGGGTGGTGCGGTGGAAAATTCCACTTAATCTATTCACAGAATATATGGCATACTGGGAACTTGAGCCATCCCTGGAAAGGAAACTTGGCACAGAAATTATTTCCACCTCTGATCTCGCAAAAACGGAACCATGATAATAATGAATGACTTTCAAATTTTATGGTTAAAAAAAACAGAATAAGTGTATTTCTGGTCATTTCCTAAAAAAATAAAAAGCTTCTCAAATGGAATCTGGACTTCCTCCATAGCTCATTGGTATAATTCATAAGGTATAATTTAAGTATTCCTTCTTATTCATGTAATAATAGAGTTAAACGAGACCAATCCCAGGTTTCTTTTCTAAAATGTAGCCAGACAGAAGAGTCACAGCTCTGTGGAGCCTTGCATTTCTTTGGAACTCAACAGTGATGATTTTCATGACCTTCTTTACAATCAAAGTTTTGACAATCTGCTAGAAAACCATTAACATGTTATTAGATGGAATGGTTTCGGAGGCATCCATGGGACAAGATTTACCTTTTGAATACTTTTCTCCTGTTAATCTCACAGACATCACGCCAGCAGTCACTTCTTCGAAACCAGCAACGTGTCTGTTAGACGCCATCCCAACTAGATGGCTCAAGGACATCTCTCTTTTTTTTTTTTTTAAGTTTTTTTTTTTGGCCCTTTTGCCTTTATTATATAGGACAGTCGAGAGAGAGACAGGAAAGTGGGGGAGAAGAATGGGGGAAGGGCCATGAGCGGGACTCGAACCCACAGCCGCTGCATCGGACTATAGCCCCTGTACATGAGCCGCCAGCTCAACCAGCTGAGCTATCGCGGCGCCCGGCTCAAGGACATCTCTGTTTAATTTACGCTCCAGTATTAGACATGATCAACCTCTCTTTATTTACAGGCTATGTAAGGTTGCTGTAATCAAAACCACTACTGAAAACCTGCTCTGGATCCAGGTGTTTTAGTCAAATATAGAACCATATCTAACTTTCCCCTTTTTTCTAAAATTCTTGAAAAAGCTGTATTATGTGTGACCAGCTGCACAGAAATGGTTTGTTTGAAGAGAATCAGTAAGGATTTAGAATGAATCATAGTACAAAAACAGCACTGGTGAAAGTCTCAAATCATTTTGTAATAGCCTCAGACAGTGGACAACCGTAATTTCCGGACAAATAAGCACATCTGAATTTAAGCTGCACCCAGCAACTTCAAAAAGAAAATATTTGTACATATCTAGGCCTCACTTGTCTATAAGCCTCAGGTGTCCACATTGTATCGTGTGATATTTACACAGAAAGATTTTTAAAACTTTTTAAATTAAATACGTACTGATATCATACACAAATACTGTAAATTCCTTTTTCCAAACAGTGCCTGTAACACGGCTGGTTAACAAAATAAAAAATACAGTAGCCTACCAGGAAAAGTCATTGATCGCTATCTTCATCTTCCTCCTGCGCACTAAAACCACTAAAGTCGTCTTCTTCAGTGTCGGAATTACTCAGAATTACTTCGTCACACACTTCCTCCGTCTCTCTTTCATTGTTGCTCTCAATGTCACTTGTAAAAATCAGAAAAATCCATAAATTAGCCACATCACTGTTTAACCTGTTAAGCCCTGAGCTATTTGTCAGGCCTCTGCTCGAAAATTACATACCTATAATAAAAAACAGTTTATCTCTGCAACCACATTGTCTATTTGAATAATTATTGTGTCATAATAAAAGGAACACTTGTAAGATTTGTTCAGATGTGTAAATATCACTATATTGCCAAAAGTATTCGCTCACCTGCCTTGACTCACATATGAACTGAAGTGACATCCCATTCCTAATCCATAGGGTTCAATATGGCGTTGGTCCACCCTTTGCCGCTATAACAGCTTTAACTCTTCTGGGAAGGCTGTCCACAAGGTTTAGGAGTGTGTTTGTGGGGATTTTTGACCATTCTTCCAGAAGCGCATTTGTGAGGTCACAGACGAGAAGGCCTGGCTCTCAGTCTCCGCTCTAATTCAACCCAAAGGTGTTCTATCGGGTTGAGGTCAGGACTCTGTGCAGGCCAGTCAAGTTCATCCACACCAGACTCTGCCATCCATGTCTTTATGGACCTTTCTTTGTGCACTGGTGCACAGTCATGTTGGAAGAGGAAGGGGCCATCTCCAAACTGTTCCCAGTTGGGAGCATGGAATTGTCCTAAATGTCTTGGTATGCTAAGCATTCAGTTCCTTTCACTGGAACTAAGGGGCCAAGCCCAGCTCCTGAAAAGCAACCCCACACCATAATCCCCCTCCACCAAACTTTACACTTGGCACAATGCAGTCAGACAAGTACCGTTCTCCTGGCAACTGCCAAACCCAGACTCGTCCATCAGATTTCCAGATGGAGAAGCGCGATTCATCACTCCAGAGAACGCGTCTCCACTGCTCTAGAGTCCAGTGGCGGCGTGCTTACACCACTGCATCTGACGCTTTGCATTGCACTTGGTGATGTATGACTTGGATGCAGCTGCTCGACCATGAAAACCCATTCCATGAAGCTCTCTGTGCACTGTTCTTGAGTTAATCTGAAGGCCACATGAAGTTTGGAGGTCTGTAGTGATTGACTCTGCAGAAGGTTGGCGACCTCTTCGCACTACGCGCTTCAGCATCCGCTGACCCCGCTCCGTCAGGTTACATGGCCTACCACTTCGTGGCTGAGTTGCTGTCGTTCCCAAACATTTCCATTTTCTTATAATACAGCTGACAGTTGACTGTGGAATATTTAGGAGCGAGGAAATTTCACGACTGGATTTGTTGCACGGGTGGCATCCTATCACAGTTCCACGCTGGAATTCACTGAGCTCCTGAGAGCAGGGCTGTCCTGACCAATTTGGTGCCCTAGGCAAGATTGTAGTTGGCGCCCCCTCGCATCACAGCGAATTTCCCTCGTAATTTTCATACAGGAACACAAACTATGTATGCCTGTATTCAAGCTTTTATTTAAGTATAAACAACACACTCAAAGACACTGAAGAAACACATGACCTAAATTAAAAATACCGTATAAATAAGGCTTTGTACAATTATAAAAAACATTCTATAGCTTGGTTATTATTTTCTACTATCTACAGAACAAGGGGCTGTGGACCACTGAGGAATCTGATGTAGAGCTGCTCTCGTTTTATTTTAAATAATTTTTTATAAAAAGAAAGATGTTTAGTTTTGCTGTCAAAGGTATAAGTTGTTGAATATAAATGTGAATGACCTGTTTGTCACTCATTGTCAGTTACTTAGTTTAATGATGAAGCTCTGTCGAGCTCAGAAAGTTCAAAGGTTGGTCGACTGCCAACCCACATTCACACACAGAGGTGAGATCAGTGCAGGTTCACTGTCAGCCACATGGCAGGAGGGCAGTAGAACTTAGAGTGCTTCAATTTATCTGTGGACAGTTTCTGTATTTTTTAAATGTATTTCAGTATATATCACAGGCTTAGAAGATATTGCAATGTCAGTTTTTTCCAACATTGTGCAGCCATATATATGTATATAGCCGGAGAAAACTTAGCACTTTATAAGAGACAGCAGGGAAAATGCATTCAACAGTTTAAAATACCACCTGAACAGGCCTGATATTGACTTTCTAAATATCCCTGATTAATTTAAGGTGGTGGGAGCATATTAACGTAAGTCAATAACAGCTATTTNGTGCACCTTCATGCTGGAAGAGGAAGGGGCCATCTCCAAACTGTTCTCACAAAGTTGGGAGCATGGAATTGTCCAAAGTCTCCTGGTATGCTGAAGCATTCAGAGTTCCTTTCACTGGAACTAAGGGGCCAAGCCCAGCTCCTGAAAAGCAACCCCACACCATAATCCCCCCTCCACCAAACTTTACACTTGGCACAGTGCAGTCAGACAAGTACTGTTCTCCTGGCAGCCGCCAAACCCAGACTCGTCCATCAGACTTCCAGATGGAGAAGCGTGATTCATCACTCCAGAGAATGCGCCTCCACTGCTCTAGAGTCCAGTGACGGCGTGCTTACACCACTGCATCCGACGCTTTGCATTGCACTTGGTGATGTATGGCTTGGATGCAGCTGCTCGACCATGGAAACCCATTCCATGAAGCTCTTTACACACTGTTCTTGAGTTAATCTGAAGGCCACATGAAGTTTGGAGGTCTGTAGCAATTTACTCTGCAGAAAGTTGGCGACCTCTTTGCACTATGCGCTTCAGCATCCACTGACTCCGCTCCGTCAGTTTACGTGGCCTACCACTTCATGGCTGAGTTGCTGTCGTTCCCAAACACTTCCATTTTCTTATAATACAGCTGACAGTTGACTGTGGAATATTTAGGAGCGAGGAAATTTCATGACTGGATTTGTTGCACGGGTGGCATCCTATCACAGTTCCACGCTGGAATTCACTGAGCTCCTGACCAATTTAGTGCCCTAGGCAAGATTGTAGTTGGCGCCCCCTAGCATCACAGCAAATTTCCCTCATAATTTTCATACAGTAACACAAACTGTATGCATGTATTCAAGCTTTTATTTAAGTATAAACAACACACTAAATGACACTGAAGAAACAAGTGACCTAAATTAAAAATACCATATAAACAAGGCTTTGTACAATTATAAAAAACGTTCTATAGCTTGGTTATTATTTTCAACTATCTACAGAACAAGGGGCTGTGGACCACTGAGGAATCTGATGTAGAGCTGCTCTCGTTTTATTTTAAATCAGTTTTGATAAAAAGAAAGATGTTTAGTTTTGCTGTAAAAGGTGTAAGTTGTTGAATAAAAGTGAGAATGACCTGTTTGTGTGACGACTCGTGCTCAGGTGATAGTGCGGGTGGACCCAAACGAAAAGGGAGACGGGGTGAAGGGTTAAAGGAGAAAGGATTTATTAAGGGAAGGTGGTGGAGTGATGGGCACCAGGAGGCAGAAACATAGTCCGGTGAAGGGGTGCCGGTCGTGGGGNATACCACCTGAACAGGCCTGATATTGACTTTCTAAATATCCCTGATTAATTTAAGGTGGTGGGAGCATATTAACGTAAGTCAATAACAGCTATTTTGTGATCATAAGCAACGTTGTGTTAGACCCGATTCTTTAGTTGGAAGCCCAAGAACAAGCCGGAGAAATCTTAAGTTCTCAGTTATATAATTTATTTATTTCAGTCACAGGTAAAGTTTTGCAGCGCTGGAATTCAGAGGGACAGAAAGGAATCTCATGTCCAGCTGAACTGAATGTTTTCGGTTCCAGGTTACAGATATCTTCTTGGGCTGGGCCTGCCCCGAACATAGATAAGATTTAATTGGCCAGTTACTAATGGCGTGGACAGGCATACTTCTGTGCTCTGTCCACGTCCTTGACATTTTTCGTAAGCAACATGTGTGGATGTTGTTGGTACGGCGTGTAGCTAAAGTAACAATCCTATCTGATAGAACAGAGGAGTTTCTGCTGTCTCCAAGTGTGCGAACCGGTTATCACCAGCCATATTATCTTCAAGGACATATGCTGTTCTCAGTAGGAAAACATGAAACAGAATCATAGGCTCAGTGCAAAATACAGATTCAGAATACATAATAGCTCGAAACATACTTAATTCTAACAGCTGCTATCTTCCAAAATAAGCTAGCAAGTTAGCATTGCTCTGACAACAGTAACTACGATCCATTAACCTGACACGGTTCTCACTAGAAATGTTTGACAGTGTAGCGGATGTCTTAGCGACACTCCGTGGCTAACTGATGTGTATTCAGGCAAATATTTAATCACAATCGTTGATGCAGTTTCTCTGCCGTCGTCTTCGACGTTCACGAAGACGGTTCGCTAGCGTCTTCGCTGCTAACGTTAGCAGCTAAGGCGCTAACATAATGTCTTTGCTGCTAACGGTAGACAAACTGCATCGACTGGTCTGTTTTCATATTTCTTAAAATTATAAAAGTGACTACAAAATGTCAAGTTGTTGTCCTTTGGACAAGTAAACCTAACTTGTACTTGTCTGGGCACAAACCTCCCTTGTCTGTGTAAAAATCACATATGATGTTTAGTAAAACATTATTTGTTTTGGAAGTTTGCCAGTTTCACTGATTGTGTTCTTGTTTTTTACACCTGACTCTGTAAAATGTCAGTGAGAAGGCACGTTTATAAAGCTAGTTTTAAATAAAATTTACATTCAAGCCAATACTTTCCTGGTACTAATCTGTTCATTTGATCCTGAGTTGTGAAGCACTCAGTCGCTAAATGAGCTCTACAGATTAATCATTGATCTTCCTTCTTATGGAAAGTAATGATGATTCAGCACCTTAGGCATAGCAGCATATTAAAGGGAAAGGTTGAATATGTTAATGAACAGTCCAGCAAGTTGACCCACATATGCTCTCAGTACGTGACCAGACACACATGGGTTTGTTTTGTTTTTGTGATTCATCCCTGTGTTTTTCTTTTCTGTGTTTCTGTGTTTTGGATCTGTCTATGTGTAGGTTTCATGTCCCTTTTCAGTTACTTCCTGATGTATTTTGAAATAGCCTTTCCTTGTGTGTTGCATTTTGTTTTCACCTTTGTCCCTCTTTCCCCTCCCTTTACAGTGCCCTGACTACTTTAACTTGTCTCTTGTCAATCACCTGTCTCATCTCCCCAATCAGTTCAAAAAGTCTCCTGTTCACCAGTCTAAGTCGTACCCTGTATTTATCTCTTGATTTATCTGGACTGTGGTTTCATTTTGTATCAGCCCTTTGATTGAAGTTTGCTTTTTATTTCTCAAACACCTGCAGTTAATGTCTCCATTAGGGTGCTTAACCCATCGATCCATGACTGCCATTTGAGACTCACAGCAAGCAAAGAACTGGTTCAGGACATCAGGCCTGTAATGTGAATTATTATTGTTTTATGATTTGGGGGCCTCTCGGGCTTCACAGAAAGAAATAGTGTGAAACAATGCACTCATCATGAAAGAATATAGAGATGTTACAAATCAAATTAAACAGCAGAACCTGGGCTACAAGAATATATAAGCCATTTCTACATGCCCCAAACACAACTCAAACACCAACTACATTAATTATCAAATATGGACATCGATATAGCGCCACCAAGTCAGGCCACTCGCCACATTTCTGGCTCTGGCGCTTTGATACTTTATGCAAAACGCACCAGCAACCCCTCTAACGAAAGCAGACAGTCCACAGATTCTAAACATGTCCATCAAAGCTTCACAGAGTCAGGCGTAAACTGCAAAACAAGAACACAATCAGTGAAACTGGCAAACTTCCAAAACAAATAATGTTTTACTACACAGTTAAATGTGATTTTTACACAGACAAGGGAGTTTTGTGCCCAGACAAGTACAAGTTAGGTTTACTTGTCCAAAGGACAACTTGACATTTTGTAGTCACTTTTATAATTTTAAGAAATATGAAAACAGACCAACACATACAGAATATAAGTACTTTTTTTTTTTTTTCTTTTTTTGAAGGCAGCTGTTTGAAAAGGGGAAGAGGTGGGAATGCAAAGAGCAGAGCTTTGGCTTCGATTCATCATAATGAATGGAAAACCATAGNATACCACCTGAACAGGCCTGATATTGACTTTCTAAATATCCCTGATTAATTTAAGGTGGTGGGAGCATATTAACGTAAGTCAATAACAGCTATTTAGTGATTATAAACAATGCTGCTATCTTCCAAAATAAGCTAGCAAGTTAGCATTGCTCTGACAACAGTAACTATGATCCATTAACCTGACACGGTTCTCACTAGAAATGTTTGACAGCGTAGCGGATGTCTTAGCGACACTCCATGGCTAACTGATGTGTATTCAGGCAAATATTTAATCACAATCGGCGATGCAGTTTCTCTGCCGTCGTCTTCGACGTTCACAAAGACGGTTCGCTAGCGTCTTCGCTGCTAACGCTAGCAGCGAAGACGCTAACATAACGTCTTTGCTGCTAAAGGTAAACAAACTGCAATCAGCGCTTGTTGATAAATATTTGCCTGAATACATGTCAGTTAGTCGGGTACGCTTGTGGCGCCCCCCGTGGATGTCGGCGTCCTTAGCATTTGCCTATACTGCCTATGCCTAGGGCCGGCTCTGCCTGAGAGCAATCCATTCTTTCACAAATGTTTGTAAAAACAGTCTGCATGCCTTGGTGCTTAATTTTATACACCTGTGGCCATGGAAGTGATTGGAAAACCTGATTCCGACAATTTGGATGGGTGAGCAAATACTTTTGGCAATATAGTGTATATGTTACTGGTTAGGGGTAAATGAAGATGGCACACAAATGGAAAATTTTCAGGTTCGCCTAAAAGAAAACAGCACTTTCAGGACAATTTTCTCTTTATCATCCAGCTGCAGCTTTAAACCTCTCCTAAATCATAGCACTATATGTGAACATTCTCTCTGCAAATGTTGACTCTGATAAAGTGAAGCAGAACAAAACTACAAAGTTTTTAATACAGACAGTTCAGGCGAGGTGACATTTTTGCACACTTTGGCACATTTTTGCACGCTAGTGACCATCTAAAGGTGCTTATGTACAAACTATATATTTCACTTGTAAAATTAATTTAGTTGGTGTTTGAGTTGTGTTTGGGGCATGTAAAAATGGCTTATATATTCTTGTAGCCCAGGTTCTGCTGTTTAATTTGATGTGCAACATCTCTTTATTCTTTCATGATGAGTGCATTGTTTCACACTATTTCTGTCTGTGAAGCCCGAGAGGCCCCCAAATCATAAAAAACAACAATAATTCACATTACATGCCTGATGTCCTGAACCAGTTCTTTGCTTGCTGTGAGTCTCAAATGGCAGTCATGGATCGATGGGTTAAGCACCCTAATGGAGACATTAACTGCAGGTGTTTGAGAAATAAAAAGCAAACTTCAATCAAAGGGCTGATACAAAATGAAACCACAGTCCAGATAAATCAAGAGATAAATACAGGGTACGACTTAGACTGGTGAACAGGAGACTTTTTGAACTGATTGGGGAGATGAGACAGGTGATTGACAAGAGACAAGTTAAAGTAGTCAGGGCACTGTAAAGGGAGGGGAAAGAGGGACAAAGGTGAAAACAAAATGCAACACACAAGGAAAGGCTATTTCAAAATACATCAGGAAGTAACTGAAAAGGGACATGAAACCTACACATAGACAGATCCAAAACACAGAAACACAGAAAAGAAAAACACAGGGATGAATCACAAAAACAAAACAAACCCATGTGTGTCTGGTCACGTACTGAGAGCATATGTGGGTCAACTTGCTGGACTGTTCATTAACATATTCAACCTTTCCCTTTAATATGCTGCTATGCCTAAGGTGCTGAATCATCATTACTTTCCATAAGAAGGAAGATCAATGATTAATCTGTAGAGCTCATTTAGCGACTGAGTGCTTCACAACTCAGGATCAAATGAACAGATTAGTACCAGGAAAGTATTGGCTTGAATGTAAATTTTATTTAAAACTAGCTTTATAAACGTGCCTCTCACTGACATTTTACAGACTCAGGTGTAAACTGCAAAACAAGAACACAATCAGTGAAACTGGCAAACTTCCAAAACAAATAATGTTTTACTACTCAGTTAAATGTGGTTTTTACACAGACAAGGAAGTTTTGTGCCCAGACAAGTACAAGTTAGGTTTACTTGTCCAAAGGACAACTTGACATTTTGTCGTCACTTTTAGAATTTTAAGAAATATGAAAACAGACCAGTCGCATACAAAATATAAGCACTTTTTTTTGAAGGCAGCTGTTTGAAAAGGGGAAGAGGTGGGAATGCAAAGAGCAGAGCTTTGGCTTCGATTCATCATAATGAATGGAAAACCATAG
>NW_007581462.1:0-20681 GCF_000690725.1 Stegastes partitus | reverse complement strand
GTTGTAGGGGAAGGCACGCATGGTTTTTGTGCATCAGGGGAAGTTAAGAATTCCTGAAATTCCCTTCAAGAGAACTTCTAATATGAAACATCTGTAGGAAGTGTGGAGTTTCATTAAAAGCACTTCTAAGGAAAATGACATGTTGACATCAGCTTGGTTCAAAAAGTTGCACAAGCTTACCAACCTCACGGTTCGTACTTTTCATTCACGATGGTTGTTTTTTCTTTTTTTGCACTCCTTGCTTAAAAACAGTCAAACAGATGTGAATCATGATTTATTTTCAAAGTATTAATTTCCTCAACTAGAAGCCTTTTGGAGCCTTATCAAAGGTCGAGCATTTCATTCTTTTTCTTGTCGTTCTGATATGATTTGGTTTTCTTTGAACCAAATCAGTGTCATTTAATTTGTGTAATTTAATGCTTTACATGTTCCACTGTAACAAAATTAAGTTGTTAAAAAGCAGTAAAATAAATTGCATCAGTCGTCTAAATTACCTTTTTATGACTAGTTGATTTTGTTAAAGACAAAACACTGATTAAAGTGGAACTGCAATTTTATGTTTGTGCTGAATTATATATATTTTACCCTAAACTACCTAAAACAATTTTGATTCATTCAATTGACCTTGTGTAAAAAAACAAAACAAAACAAAAAACAAATTTATTTAATAAAATATACAGTTTGAATGCAAATTAGAAATGTATTTAGAAAAAAAATGACCAGATTAATTTATTACAGAATAAAGTGTTCAATCAATGTGTTAAAATTAACCAACTACAGTCATATTTACATAATTATTTGTATATTTATTTCTATTTTTATTCATCATTATTATTGCCTATAATACAGATAAAACTTTTTAAAAATCTGCACTAAAGAGGACGAACAGTTGAAAGTCTAGATTTGTTTCTCCAGACTGAAACCAGCATTGGACTGTGTACATGGATTTACACATTTGTCCTTGAATTGGATGCATCGCTGACTAACACTACAAGCTATTAAATTACATTGCGCAATAGTTTAGCAAATAAAAAACCGAACACACGAGGTTTGCATTGTGCAGCACAGACTGAAAACGTTTGATTGCCTCGCACACGGAGGGTAAACCAATGCACCTGCTCAGGTATTGTCCTGCGTATTAGAAAACCTTCCACCGTCTGCAAATATGCACATCAAACAGCGTCCATTAGTTTGTTTGTTTGGCATAAAAATGGACTCCGTGGAAGCAATGCTATGTAAACTATTTAATCAGTCTGTTTAGACACCACAAGGTCCATTTAGACAAATGCACATTTTGTGTGTTCTTGCACTAATGAGCCAGATGGGGGAACCATTGCTTAAGTAAAAAAACACTAAATTTGATGGCCAGTAACTGCTGCACCAGTTGTCTGATCTTAATGATCTACTAAAAGCTAAACTCCACTGTGTATCAATACATACTGTAGTACTAATGGTAATGATGGTGTTCATAGCAGTACCACATTTAACAACACAATACTACATGGTAATATATTCCATCTTATACTGTGTCAATTAAATAGTCACACTGAAATTGGGATGGTATAAAATAGAATATGATGGACATTATTCATATGCATTTTGTATTTCTTCATCCCCTACAGGGTTTGATTGATTCATTTGTAGGTTTTATGAGATTTTGCTCTTATTTTGTTGCAGATTCTAGAATGTAGCATCTTATAACATTATGTTGGTTATCAGCAGGACTGCAGCCAGGATTTTAGTTACACCAACAACTTATTACATTTTCAAAAAACAACAACCTTGTTTGCAGGAAAAAAAATTGAGAAAAGAAGAAAAGTAGAATGCTCACCTGTAGTCTATATACTGGGTCAGACTTCCTCCGTTGAAATAGCTCGGTGCTGCCTCGTTGTTCATCATACTAAGGATCCTACAACCATAAAAGAAACCATGTCAGAAAGGGAATGACGATCAAAACACGAGCTCCAGCTCCCCTGCAGCAAACGAAAAAGCAAACACGGGCTCACTTGATGCCGGGGAACTTTCGCCTGACCTCCTCCGTAAACACAGGCAGGTTGTTGATCTTGTTCTTGTTGATGCACAGCGTGGTGACGCTCGGCATGTAGGGAAACTTGACGTGAGACGTGTAGTTGTTGCAGTCCAGGATCAGAGTGCTGAGCTTCTCCAGCCGCCCCAACAGAGCCGGGTTCCAATAAGAACTGAATGAAGGAGAACACGCTGAAGTAGAGCTGCTGAGGCTTGTTACTTAATGAGGAAATATTCATTGTAATGCATGTTTCTCTGTGGCTGGGATAGGCTCCATCCCCCCCGTGACCCTAGTGAGGATTAAGCGGTGTATAGATAATGGATGGATGGATGTTTCTCTGTGTGATGAATAGAATATCCAACTATGTGATCCTGCTGAGGGAGGAAGCCGATAATATGTTGTTTGAAATGACTAACAGTCATGAGTTTCCATCTAAATGCGGTACAAACCACTTTCATGCTAATGTTATGAGATGGTTGGTCATGGTTAATAGCTGTGAGCACAAATTTGCAGTTGCATGTCATTAAATCAGCGCAAATTTGCAGGAATATCAACAACAAGCCACAGTGTTGTCTGTTCCATTTCTTTTTTTAAATTATGTAGAGATTTTCTCAAGCTCATAGTATGTACAAGTCAAAAAGGCACAGATTTATGGCAGAATATGCTGCTGTTACTACAAAGTGTAGCACTGAAGAAACACAATTACATTCCCATATATACTGAACATTGTATCATATATATGGAGAGAGTGACAATAAATCATTTTACCTCAGAAGCAGTATTTTTTAGTTTTTACTCGTCAGTATTTTTATACCAACAGTAGCTCAGATGATGATGTGTGATGAGGAAGAGGCGGTTTATGGTGGCTCCATACAGCATCATAGGGACTTCTAACTTTATGGATTTTGGTTCTCATGTTCCGCATTAATCTTGTATCCAGCCGACAGCTGTTTTTGTTGGAAAACCGTTAATAAACTCACTGTACACTACCTGTCTGTCTCCAAACAGCACACAGTACTTCTCTTAAAAGTTGGTGGAGACCAAAAACAGAGCTAAAAACAAAGTGCAACACAGAATAACATTCCTAGATAGCTGAAATGTTATTATAACCTTTCATTACCGTAATGTCCTCCTTCTCACATACCTGACTCCTCTACATATCTGTGGAATTTCCAGACTTTCCCCACATCAGCTGATTCTCATCAGCCAACAGGCCTGATTTTCATTTGAGCCAATCATCAGCTCAGTAAATCCCCAAACTGACAGATTCATAAATGAAGAATATGTCACTGTTATATTGATAGATTTTCTTCACCCTTCAAGTGGTAGAGAAATAAATGAATGTTTCTTTAATGCTTTACAGCTGATCATCTGATTTTTGCAGGCAGCAGAACAATCTGAAAACACATTTTCACCCTATAAAGCTGCTAACGTTTTGGCTATTTGCACAACCTGAAGAAACAAAGCATGATCCAAATTGATTTCAAGTTGTTTCTGGAAAAAAAAACATAAGCTACAGTAAGCTCTTTAACTGCTAAATCCTCCACTGTGTTCACCAACTAGTAGCTGCATTTGTCTTTTTGCTGCTTGAGACTGTGCAAGTGTTTGGTTTCCTAAAGCATTTTGATGATTACTCGTTGGATTTTCTACCAGCAGCAGCTTTCACATCACACACAGTTATTGGCTCCATTCTAAATACACGAATATTGACTTATGCAGTACATGGCTGTGGTTGTTGGTCCGCTACCTTCTGCTTCTTAAGAAAAGGATACTCATCCAGCAGATTGTAGCTCAGGTCCAGCACCTCCAGCGAGTCTGTCTGCGTTAGTATGGTTTCATAAGGGATTTCTGTGAGGCCCTGGTAGGCAAAAGAGAGCCACTGAAAACTCGAGGCGTGGCTCGGTTGATTAAGCTGCCCGGAGGTTTGATGATCCATGACCAAAACCGCAGAACTGTAACCTCTTCTGTTCCCCTCCACTTGTCCCGATGAGAAGTCAGATGATTATGCCATGATCAGACCTTGAACAAACAACAAAAGTAACACAGCTTGAATGAATGTGGAAGTGATGATGCCATCACCCAAATGCTGTTAGCTCATCAAGGACATTGATAATTGACACACTTTATTATATATTTTATAAATACTATCAGAAAAGTTTGGTTCATTGTTGCCCTATTTACCCAGCTTCAGAAGAATACTGCAAATTTTCTTGATACATATGATCTATGACAGATTAATGGAGGTCACCTGGAAAAAATAATGTCATCTGAAATATACTGTAGTAGTGTAGTGTTAATGTAGCAGGATCAGTTATATAAGTAAAAAATAGTCTGCACTTAAATAGCTTATCTAGGTTCCACAAAGCACTTTACAATGTGTGTCTTGTTCACCCATTCACACACACACTGGTGTTGGCCTGCCACAGCCTCAGGTTGTAGGTCAAAAGAAATGGAAGTTAGTTTGTCATCTGTTGCTTTCTCATTTTTTTCTGTAACCTTTTTTTAAAAAAAAAATCCCATTTATACATGAAGTGGTACCTGAAATATTCTCTTCATAAATACAATAGTTTGACATTTTGAGGGAAAAAAAACTTTCTTTCCTTAAGTGAAATAAGACAGAGCTGGAATCAGGATGTACTTAGTCTAGCTTATCATTAACAGTGGAAGCAAAAGGGAAACAGCTAGTCTGGTATTTAGTGTTTTAAATGGCATCCCAACATGACCTCAGCAGCTGGGGTGCCATGACAAATCCACTTTAACCCCTCCTTAAAACATTAATTCCTGTACATTTAACAAACTAGGTCCAGCATGTGATCCACTGAGCTTTACTGGGTCAACCTTTCTGCTATAGACAAGTGACACAGATTCCTGCTGATGTTCTGAGCTCACCTTAATAAAGAAGGTGCATAAGCATGTTTAACTAAATGTTTAAATATAACTGTAAAATAAAAAGTCATTTAATAACAGCACATTAGAAGATCCACTCGCCCACCATATAGCCCATCAATAAATTGGTCATTTTGTGGAGCAGATTGAATCCTCAGCTGTGAATTTCTTCCACTATATAGCGCAATACAAAATTGTCACAAAGCGCACTAAAATGTGGTGATGTAAGCTGTTAGCCTACATCAGGCCATTATGCATTATGGTCTGTCTTTCAGATAGATCTGTGTGGAGCCGATGGAGATATACACCAGCCAGCCACAACATTAAAATCACTCACTGAGGAATTAAAAACATGGAAAACCTAACGTTTTGCTGAGAGATCTTGGATTCCACCAATCAAACTGTATTGATAAGGACTTGAAACTAATGATTAAGATGATAAATATAATAGGGGATTGTTGACTACGGTAACGGTTGAAGTGAGAAGAAGGCTTTAAAAAAAAAATTCTAAGTAATCTGACTTATTCGTGCAACCAGTTTTTGCAATCAGTCGCCTCCCAGTGGTCATTAGAAAGAATGCGGGTTTAAGGCACTTCCCCATTGGCTTCACTTTTAGGATCCAGAGGCTACATCCATATTTTATATTCAGCTTGTGGCTGAACCATCAATCACAAATTTGTGACTGGCCACACTGCTAGCGCGCCAACTGCTGCTAAAACAAACCCTATGGCTCGTGAGAAGTGACTGTATGAGGAGATTCTCTCCCATTTACACATTTTTATTTCTTCAAATCAAATCAAATCAGGTTTATTGTGATTTTCCTGTACAGGCAAGATGAGGGAGCGTTTCTTCAGGATCATTTAATTTGTAAGTTGTGCGGAATGCACGTCTGTGATAGACAAGACAGTAAACGTTAAATCGTTGTAATTGCAGGAGTTGCTCCAGGACTTTGGCGGTAAGAGATCTCAAGACTGTGTTATAAGTACCTTATAAATGATGTTGCAGAACCTCTTCTATGTTTCACCACTGTTAACACCTCGCGTCATTGGTGACCTGTTAGTTTCATAACCACTCACACCTTGAAGCAGAGAGTCTGACTGACTGACTGATTGGGAGTACCAGGTCTATATTGTCACCCATAAATGACATAATGACCCATTAACAACCCTAAAGCTCCTACAATTACCATGACCTGGATGGCTGACAATTTACTGAGACACAAGAGAACCATATTTGAGATTTGCAGCTTGCTAACGAAGAATCTGTACACAAGCTACAACAGCAACTGTTACTACTGCTTTAAAAACACATTTGTCTGATTTACATAGGTAACACAAATCCACAATAAGTACTCTTCCTCTCCACTTCTACCAACACGATTCGTGTATTATTTTCCATATTTTTCTTACATGTGATATGTTTGAGCTACTGGATACCTTAAGTTTCCCCGAGGGTGCGAATAAAGTACCGATCTATTTATCTGTCTGTCTATTTATTTATTTTTTTATAACAATTATTACCTGTCATACTTGGTGGGTATAGTACAGCCAAAAAAATGAAGTTTTATTTCAGTGCCATGGAGCAATACATGAGTTCCACAATGTTCTTATCAAAAAATAGCAACACTGGGGTGTCCAAGGCCTCAAACCTGTGTGACAGAGGTAATTACAAATATCTGGGGCGCAAATATGTAGCAATGTTACAACCAAGTGGTGTCTGAAATGCATCAACAGGTGTTATCCTCTAGTGAGTCTTTTATGTAGGAAACACTGCATGGTGGGTTGGTTAGTGGACGATCCAAGCACAGCTATGCAGAGAAAAATCACATTTCTTAGAGACAGTTGATTGACCTGATGCAAAGAACTAGTCGATAATAACAACCTTAAAACCAATAAACTCGTATAGGACTAAATAAAATTCAACAATCTGTAAAACAGCACAGACGCAACAACCTCCAACATTGCAGCCACAGGTAGTGTTTGTCATCTTTATTTTAGAACCATCTATTATGGATTGAATGCAGAGGCACTCGTTTTTCAGGCAAAGATTATTCATACCTTAAAGCTGTACAAATAGCATGCTCAAGAAAATGAGTGAAGCCGATTGAGAGCAGATAAACATGTCACCTACCAGCAAAGGATTCCTTTCATTCAACACCAATTATCTGTTCAAATGTGGGTCAAAACTTCCCTCCGATGTTCTAAATGCACATTTTAAAAAAAGAAATCAATCTTACACTCAGCAAAAACTCACTTTGTGAAGCCTCTAACACAAGCCTGGATACATCACATCCACGCGTATCTGTTCAGTTCAAGCAAGACTCACCGAGCTGAAGAGGAATCTGGTGTGTCTTTTTACCGCATGCCAACCTCTGAGGACTGCTTCCAGCGCATGTAAAAGGCTTTCTTTCATACCCCGCTGTAAGATCACATGATGGGGATAATCACATTGCTGCTTAAGCTTTTGGTTTGCAGGACCCACTGGCCCCACGTCCTAAGCATCAAGTTGAAATCTCAAGAAAACAAAAAATCACAACAGGGGCTTTCTGGAGAAATGCAAACATTAAATCTAGTTTGACAGTTGGTATTTCACTGACAGACACTGGAATAAAAGGTCCTTTATGATTATGCCCTTTCATGTTTAGATGTAAATATGAGGAATCTGCAGCATTTCCTGCAGGACGACGCATGCAAATGAATAAATCACACCTTGAAATTAAATCCTTTTATTTCATGATTTCCACTTTATTCTGATGTTTACGTGTTTATGAGTGAAATTAATCAAGTTTGAAGACATCTCAGAGGAAATGAAGAGACAAGGCCTGATTTTACTCCTTTGCAGAAGCATGGTGAAGCAAGGATTTGTGGGGAAAATTGAAAACAAAGTGGAAATAAAAATTTGCCGACTGCATCGCCCCTGACTGTACATTATGAATCTTCCCTTTTGCCTCCAAATTTCCAACACACATAGAGATTTTTGTTATATTTTCATCTGCAGGAAACCAATCCCATGTTACAACTGATGAAACACAAATTTATTTAAGAATATGTACAATATTAGCACAACATAAATTAAAATAACAAGTCTCACATCTTTGGAAACAATATCTGTTATTCTGTCTGAAATAAAAAAGTAAAAGGCACTAAATACTTAAAAACAATTGTGGTGAGCTTTACATATGTAACAATATTGGTTAAATAGAATAAATGCAGCGTAAACTAGGTCACTTAGGTACTCTGTGTAACAGGTTGCGCAACATCGTAATTCTCACAAATTGAATTATGAATCACAGAAACAGTTCCAGGAAAGTTCTCACTGATCATCACTGGAATGTTATTGCAGTAAAAAAAATGTCCTGAGGATCAGTCCTTCCTCCCGCAGCTCTTCTGAGACAACACAGTGAGACGCTGTGATACGCTGTGGGATTCAAGTTTTTACTGAACACACAAAGCGATGACCTCTACTCGTCTTGCAGTCCCTGATTTGCCACTTTGCTCTTTTCCACACCAGGACACACTTTCTGCTTCCCTTCATTTTGGACCGAGGAGGCGTCTTCCTCCAGTTGGTGTAGCTGACCGGCTCGCCGCCGGCCCACTCCCAGCGTCCTCGGCCCTCCCTGTCATTCAGGCCTTAGAGACAACGGGAAAAATCCGTCATTTTAATTTGAAGGAATATACTTTGAATAATGTTTTTGGTGCTGGCTTTGGGCCTTGACTGTTTTGGAGAAATGTACATAAAGCCCAGCCACAAACATATTTTCAGCTAATGTATAAAGATTTAGAAATGAATCAAATTAGCACTGACATGATGATGCGGGTCATTAACATGGGTTATTGTCTAATCAGTCAAATCAAATTGATTATCAACAAATTGCCAAAATACACCATTTCTAACAGCCAGACACTGTAACAAATATAAAGAACTGATCCATTTCATTTTTTTTTTTCCTTTCAACTCTTTAGTAGTACTTGTGGAAGAAATCACGTTTGGAATGTGATTACTTTGATAAAAAATAAAACAAATCTAAGCCTGAAATTGTCAATTCTAATCAAAATCCCCTTCGTCTACATATCAGATTGAAAATATTGCCAAAAAAATGAACAGTTTATTTCAGATCCTGTTCAAAAAGGAAAGTCTGCATTCCTCAGCACATGACTGACTCAGCTGTGACTAACAGTCACGTGAAAGAAATTTAATGGCTATTCGGCTGAAGTGCAGGCTGTGCTCCGGGCTCTACACAGAGCAGTGTGGTGAGGACACCCGGGATCTTTCTGCGTTGAGTTTGCATGTTCTCCCTGTGCAGCGTGGGTTCTCTCCGGGTTCTCCGGCTTCCTCCCACACAGTCCAAAAACATGTTGAGGTTAATTGGTGATTCTAAATTGTCAGTAGGTGTGAATGTGAGTGTGCTTGGTTGTCTGTCTCTAAGTGTGGCCCTGTGATAGACTGGCGACCTGTCCAGGGTGTCCCCTGCCTTCACCCTAAGTCAGCTGGGATAGACTCCAGCCCCCCCACGACCCTAGTGAGGATTAAGTGGTGTATAGATAATGGATGGATAGTTTGTTGTAATGCATGGAGTTCTAACTTTCATGTGTGGTTGTGCTGTGTCCATAGAGGAGCAGGACTTTATATTGCAGTGAAAAACAGAGAGTAAAAATGTGACAGGAGCAAAAGACAAACAAACAAACAAAAAATCGTAGAAACTGCTTGGGGTTTAGAGGGTAAATGAAAACGTGGTGAAGCGGAGTGTGATGATACAAAAAAACGAGCCTGAAGCCGGTGGCTGAGGTGAAGGTTGAGTTTTTGAGCTGTAGTAGAATGTTATAGCAACGCTTTTAGATGAGTAGCAGCAGAAATCTGTTCAGTATTTACTGTGTTGAGCTTGTTTTATTTAGATTACAATTATGCTAAGACACTGCTCTCACTTTGTGTAAGTGAGCATTTCAACACTCTTGTGAAGCTGGAAGTGCAGACGATCCCATTTCCAGCCAGCGAATGTCCTAAAAAGCACATCTTCTGCACTTTTCTGCACTGGTCTATTCTATTCTCTTCTACTTTTCTTAAAGAGGCTGTTTGCATAATTGAAATAAATACATTTATTTACATGCTTAACTTGAAATAGGAAACTGACACAACACTGTACACTCTAATGCATCCATGAAGTTTTAGATTAGGGTTTAAACAAATGATCAGAACAGTCTAAGTGACATAAAAAAATATATTTGCTTGACACAAACACACAAATAGAGCTTGACATTTTTTGTGCTAAGTCAACAAGTTTTAAATTTTTTGTACTAAGATTTATAAAGCTAACACAACCTTATTTGTTTAAGCTGATTTAAAAACACTGTGCGCTTACTGTATATTTTAATTACATGGTTTTTGTGTAGTCCTATTTTTTTTATTTCCTCTCAACAAAATAGGGTTTGTTCACTTTTCATGAAGGATTGCATTTAAAAAAAATTGCAGTTGTATATTGAACAAACAAAACAAAACAAAACCCACACAATTTTATGCCAATTTACCACCTTAGTGTTTTCTTGTCCATATAATTTACTAGATATGAATAAAGCTACATTAAATTTTATATAGCAAAAACACACATTATGTGTTTGGTAACAAAAAAATGTTAAGAAAGACAGTCGTGTGACAGTTAATTTGTGACAGGTTTAGTCTTTTTTTTTTGTGTGTGTTTGATGAGATTAAAAGTTTTGTGTGCCATTTTATTGTGTGAGCTAGTCGGGATTTACAATGTACATCCTATTAGAAGCAAATTAGCAGCCGGAGGGCCCCTTCAGTATAAACTCTCATCTAAAACTGTAAAATTACACATCATGTATTTCTAAATATTTTTTAAATCATCTTTAAACACCCACCTATCCAGAATGGTTTTCTTCCACTGAAGTCCCACAGCCAGTCCATGTCCCCTTTAGAGAAAACACTAGCGAGAGATGCTTTATATCTGAAATTAAAAAAACAAAAAAAACAAAGTTGTCTTCCTCTCCTATCCTCTCTAAAGGATATCAGCATATGAATGGGATTATACAAGTTTCATGTGTGACAGACAACAAATCAGAAGCATGTATATTCATGCCTCCCTCCTCATCATTTCTGTCTCGGTCTGTTAATTCAATACGCACAGTTTATGTGTTTGCAAAAAGAAACAGGATGTTAAACTGTACCTTTCTCTGCAGGCCCTGTTAGCTGTGCTCCATGTGGCCTTGTGCTCAGTACTGAGGATGTAGCAATGGCCGCCATGAAAAGTCCAGCCCTGAGGACACGTCTGAGCACTGACCATCTGTGTTTCAAGACAGAATGGGCAATTAATGCAACATGAACGTGTCTTATGTATTATTTTGTGTGTATTTTAGAAGTTTATCAGTGTTTCGCCAAAAGACCTCTTCTCAATCCTGAAGGAGTTCCGCACAGTTCTATCCAAGATCCACTGTTTTTCAGTTTTCATATGTCTAAGACTGCATAGGTGTTGGTCTTAATTGTCTGAATTCCCGTTGCTCCCTTAAATACTACAACTTTTTGATCAAGACAAACAGGAATCATTGTTATTGGTCCACAACATAAAATTTACTTTACTATGTCAGCAAATTATACCCAAAGCTCAAAATTTTGGTGTTACCATTAATTCCAGATGCATGTAAGAAACAACAACAACAACAAAAAAAAACCTCTTCCTTCCTCCACAGATGCAAATGGCTTAATTTACAAGTTTTTCTCTAGTCGTGAAGCTGGAATACCTGATCAGTTGGTGCCCAAGGTTTCCAGGAGACGCCATTGCAGTGAAAGAGCTGATTGGTGGTTTGGTTGAAATGCAGGAGTCCCATCAGTTCTGGTGCACAGGGTTTGGGGACGAGGCTATTAGCTGGGGTCTGTGAGGAACCAAAATTCCCATTGAAATGAATGTAATGTTGCTTCAAATTGAGGGTAAAAGCCAATATCCACAACATTTACAGTAAGAGGCAAAGGGAAAACATGCCAAAATGGTAAGACAAGAAACCAGATGCTGTTTTTGGTCCTAAAGAGATGAGAATGCCAGAAACTTCTTAGAATGACAGAAGTTCAAGATACTGCCAAAGGTGAATTCCAAGGACCACAACATTTGTACTCACATGACCTTTAGCCAGTCCTGTTCTCTGAGCTTTTGAGATCTTTCTTTGAGGATGTGACTTTGACTTATTAAGCACCGCTGATGGCTGCTGCTTTGTCCCCCTGCTGACCACCTGGATGTTCGCCTTTCTGCCCTTCCTGGATGGGGAGGTGTCGTCTTCTACTTGCATTTGCATGATGCCGTGATACTGAAATTGAAGAGAGAATGGAAATATGATCTGAAATATCATCAGGCTCTATCAGCTGCTGCTGCTGCTGCTGCTGCTTACTGTGTAAACTACGTCTGTTCCATTGTGGAAAACCGATGAAGGTGCAATCTGAAATACAAAACATGGAGCAGCAGTTTATAAAACGTTGTTCAGCTGATGGACCAAACCACTGCAAGAAGGAAAAACTGGCTTCTAGGATGAAATAATACTTCGATACTTACTAATTTTGGATTGCCCATCACTCTGACTTTCTTTTTTGGGACAGTTGCTCCTGGCCTGGAGATGCTGTCTCCACGGGTCCAAATAACCGATTCTGTACCAAGAGGAAGTTTCTCCAGCTGAATAGATCCATGCTGGGGGTATGTATCTGACCGAATCTCTTTGCCTCCAAGAAGAGGAGCCTCCCGATCCTGGTTTAGCCTGCACTGCCCTGTGGGTGTTTCAACAGTAGGGTTAGTATCTGCCGCCATCTTTTGCGCCCCAAAAAAAACATCATTTCTACCTCTTCCTGAGTCCTTGATGATGAGTTGAGCCTTGTTGATGCTGCCAATTACTGTGCTTTCAGGAGAAACCAGCAGCACTTCAAAAGTCTCCTCGGCCTCCTCAAGGTGATCTTGGATGATCTCAGTTTGCCAGCTCCGCTTTGACACTCCTGCATGGACATGACAGTGTATTGTATGATGTATAGTACGACATTTAAATGCTGAGATGTTTACATTTTTCAAAATAAATGTTTTATGCATTTCATTTGAGAACATACAAAACCATGACCCCAACACAGGTGTATATAATAAATATGAATATGTTTACATCCCGATCAATTGATGCAGTAACCTGATTACAAGAACCATTACTGCATTTTTACAATAGTTTGAACCCAGACACCACGACTGCATCATCAGGGTTCCTTTCTCAGACTTGACAGAGCTCTCCCAGAACCCCAGGAGACACGATCCAGCTGTTTATACAAGCAGAGTACTGACCACAACTAATGTGCTGATCCTCCCTTGAGTTTTAAAAGCATCACACAAATTCTCTCTATATTGAGCACATACCTGGATCAAACTGAATGAGGGAAGAGGGGTTGAGGAGGAAATCTTTTCCAGCAGTTGCAGTCACCTCCTTTACCTAGACAACGAAACACAACGTAGAAACACGTCTTAAAATCTGTTGGATGAAGGTTAGGTATCAGGTAAGTGATCTATGATGAATCAGTCAGAATTACAGGTTAAGATCTGTACAGCACAAATCTTCCTGCTTTAACAGCTCAACAGTTTCAGTGACAAATGACTTGCAGACCTTGACAGTGATATACGACGATTCTGCCAAGTTCCCCTTTCGTATGATGTCCAATGAGAGCGTTCCCTGCTGCTCACATGCAGAGGACTCAGCCTGAGACAGCTCCACACTGGACCACCTGAACTCGAGTCTGCAAGGACAAAGTCATGGGTGGGTAAGACTTAACTGTTAAGTTGCACCATAAAAATATCGCTCTATTGTTGTTTTTTCTTACATGTGAGAGGGCCCAGTGTTACCAAGAGGATCAGACACTCTGAACTCCAGACTGTCTGACAGAGACTCCCTGTCTGGATTGATGATGTATACAATAGTTTTTTTGTTCAGCTCCAACTGAGAGAAACACTGCGGCACAAAAACACCTGAAAAGAGCAAAGAAGAAGACTATTTTTTGTCATTTTATGCTACACTGAACAAAAACATGGTGAAAAAAAAAGAAAATCTTCCAACCTGTGGTAATGTTTTCTAGGTAACCAAAATAGGGTGGACGAGTGATGCAGAACATCAGCTCTACTTCTCTGCTGTCGCTGTCTTGAGCCTTCAGCTCTCGAGATGACAGAAAGATTCCGTATCGACCATCTGCTAAAAGCTCTACTTTCCAAAGTGGGAGCAGCTTCACAACCTCGGGAGACGACTTATCCAAAGGCTTGACCTAAAATTACACACAGTTTGATAAAGTAGGAGTCATAAACATTACATGGAAGAAAGTAGCTTCCACTTGTGACATGATGTGGAGATCCCAAGTCTGTGAGCCAATGGGACACAAAAAAAGCATCCAAACCGCACCCCCCCCAAAATAATTACTTAAAAAGCTTTATCACTCATGATCCAAAACAATACAACCATTCCTCCATGAAGAGAACAACTACCTCAGAACTACTGTGCCTGTAAAGGTCTGTGACATATCGGACAATAAGTACGTTTTCTTCTGGGAGAATTCCGACAAAGATGGAACAAAAGTCTCAACAAAAAGTCAGGAAAATGGCACATCACATTAAATGATCCTA
Organism: Stegastes partitus; assembly: GCF_000690725.1. NCBI lineage: Eukaryota > Metazoa > Chordata > Actinopteri > Pomacentridae > Stegastes > Stegastes partitus. Next base: position 6,138 of record NW_007581462.1, on the reverse strand, counting down.
CTCTCTTCCCATTGGCTAACAGATCGAGGATCCCTAGATGTGACTGCCGTAGTTAGACCATTCAAACTCTCAGGATGCTAGAAGAGTTGTGCCCCAACCACAGTGTTTCTACAAAATACAGCCTTGAATACCTACCTGAATAGTGAAGAACACAGGCTCTGTATGTAACCGCCCGTCCAGCAGGAAGCCTCGATTGGTGCTGTCAGAGGCAGTGAATGCAAATCTGTCAATCTGCGACTGCCCCCCGTCATGTTTGTATGCCACTTCTAACTCCTGTATGTCCATCTGGGTGAAGTTTGAACCGGTGGTCAACGTGGTACCAGCTAGAACCAGTTTGCCGTACTGTGGAGGCTGCAGGAGGATGAAGATAAGGCCTCTGGGTGGCGTGTCAGGGTCTGACATGGACAGACAGTCAGGACCCAGGATCATGGAGGAACCTTGGGGGACTGTGAGGCCTTTGTTGGAGGACAGAGATGGCAGGACACGATCCACCATTTCCACCCCAATCTCAAAGCTTCCATTCCGGCTAGTTTTACCGTTACTTACAACAAACCTGGCAAAACATGGAAAGACTGGGTGTTAGATGATCCAGCCTGATGTGATCAATGTAGAAACTAGATGAGAAATTATATGCACATAGAAAGTGGATATCTTTAGATGATGCTTCAAGATGCTGCAGATTCGGCTTCTGAGGTCTTAATTTGTGGCTTAACTGGACTGGACAGTCATGATAAAGGTGTTTCTTTACCATTCTAATTATAATACCAGGATTAAACTGTAGGAAAAGACAGTAACATCTGAGACCCGGCTGAAATGGCTGGAGCAGGAGGTATTTGTGCAACTGCCGACAGCTGAAAACAAGGGTAAACTGTTTCTCAGTGAGAACCACCCAATGAGTAAATGAGTATCACATTTGAGGGAATCTGGATGCCCAAATGAACTGAAAAGCAGCTAAATAACATTAGCAATGGTGAAATGGTTTGCTGAGTCCAGGAACAGCTGCAAGGGAAAGGAGAGAACATTTGAGGAGGAATGTGACGAAAACAGCCCATTTATTTGAAAGCTTCTTTTCTTGTTTTGATACTTCTACTAGGGTAGCATTTAATATGCTTTCTACTCCATCCACCCATCCATCCATCCATCCATCCATTCGTCCATCCGTCCATCGCAATCACACCTATGGACAATTTAGAATTGCCAGTTAACCTCAGCATGTTTCTGGACTGTGGGAGGAAGCTGGAAAACCTGGTGAGAACCCACGCTGCACAGGGAGAACATCCAGAAAGATCCCAGAGGCCCTAACCGGGATGTGAACCAGGGAGCTGTGAGGCGACGGTGCTAACCCCTGAGCCACCTTGCAGCCCATGCTTTTTACTATGCATAGAAATTTTCCAGGTACACAAGTCACCCAAGTTGCATCTGCATGTGACAAATAAGTATTCTTGGACTCACTGAAAGGTTTCTTTGGGTGTGCTGGCTCGGTTGTCATGAACGTAAGCCACAAGGTTTGCTGCTATGTCCATCTGGCTGAAGGTGGAGATGACCAGTCCGGGATGTTTGATGTACTCTATGTGTCCGTGAGCAGGCGGGATGGTGATGACATACAGAAGCTCCTCTGGCTTGTCTGTGCCATCTGTGGCTAGCAGCACATCTGTTGTGAGAACCACGCGATCGCCTCGGCTGACGTTCACTGGCCTCGCAATGATGGCAATGTTTCCTGAACACCACAGATCATTAAAGATTATGTTATAATTAGGACTCCATCACAGTGATTGGCCAAAACATTAGGCCTAATATGCTGTTGTGTCCTGAGGAATCTGGCACCAAAACCTTGGTGGCAGATCTGTTATGCTGGAAGTTGGATCAGACTTGTTCGTGTTTAATGCTGACCTTTAGAACTCACTGTCATAATATTTTCCAGACCTTGAGATAATCCGTGTAATTCACTTCATCCATGAGTGGTCATAATGTTTTGCTCATAAAGCACGAGTAAGGTAAAATGCTGCTCGTGTGATCTGGCAGTCACGAGGACATCACAAGCAGGTAATTTCATCCAAACCTGTATCTAATGAAGAATTTAAAGACTAAATTCCAGTACCTTTTTCTAGATCCTTCACAGAGATCTGGAAGTGCTGTGGGGGTGATTGATTCTTTCCATCCAGCAAGTGGAACACAAAGAAGTCCTGTGTTTTAGCAGCACGGATGCCTGTGTGTACATAGCGCAGAAGGTTCATGTCCACCATTTCTTGGGTGCAGTTTCTCCCCGCTGACAGTGTCAGCCAGTTCCGACTTTCCTGAGACGGGATTAGTCACAGTTAGAGCTCGCCATCTCCCAGTAGCAGTGTATGGTGGGTTTATCATAGCGTTCTCACTGAAAATAGCTGTTTGAAATTAAAGGTGTAGATGGCAACGAATGTGGGCTTGAAAACCAAAACAACTAAAACAAGCAAAAAAAAGCTCTGTAGAACTGATTGGAACTGGATACTCCACACTAAACACTACTAAACCAATGGGACATATTAGCAAAAGACATTGTTTTGTTTTGTTGTTTTTTTTAATTTTAATGAAACCTCATGGCACTACACCAACCTTAAGCTGAAGGAGTCCTTGGGTTGGAACACTGTCAAATATGTACATGACCTCTGAGGAAGGGTTGTCGCTGTCCTGTGCAAATAACGTAACACTGGATATAAGTCTGGCGTCTCCCGGCTCCACGTCCAGTCCATTGTTCCTGTAGACCAAAAGATTGACGCAAAGTTCACTTTTCTTGTCCACAATCAGTAATGTAATGACTTGTTTCAACAGGAACTCTGATCATGTTGTTCATCTTACCTGATGACACGAGGCTCCTCGTCATTCACTGGCAGCACTTTAACCATCACCTGTCTGTGCAGTTGGTGTCTGCCATCGGTCAACTGGATGGTGAAGCTGTCCTCCATATTCTCAGAGTCATCATGCATGTACATCACCTCCATACCTGTGGGACGATGATGATACAGATTGATATGGCTTATTGATCATAGATCATTTTAAATAAAAGGTGCATGTTAGTCTATATTCATTGGTGACATGAGAATTTGTTTAATTAACTTGAATTTGTTACAAAATTCATTGTTCTTTTGAATTAAAGTGTCTTATTTTACAACCTGGGTTTTATAGCATGGTCAGTGTTGCTATTGCTCACCAGTTTGATTGCTGAGATCAATGCACCACCAAACTCTGGCTTTACAACATATTATTATTACTATTATTATTATTATTATTGTTATTGTTATTATTATTATTATTATTATTATTATTATTATCATTTGGAAGTTAAACACCCACAGTGTCTTAGACTGTGAAACTATGAATCTGCATATAATTAGGTACAGCATGTTAAACTTAAAAGTAGCAAATGCAATCTAAAGATATATTTTAATTATACCTAGAAGCAAGAGGAAATTAGCCTAGCTTAGCATGATGTACAAGTAAGGGGAAACAACTGGCGTGGCTTTATTTAGATGCAATAATATTTGCCTACCAGTCACAAGCAGAAAAATAAAAATTAAAGCTAGTATTAGTGGTTTTAGTGTAGTTGTATTAGTATGATTTTCTTGTGTACAACAACTGTGTGCAGCCTCCTAAAGTCTTGTCAGGTTACTATGAAGGAACTTACACAGTACTAAAACCTGTTATCACCAACTGACTAAATGAGCAACTGGCAAACCCCTAAAACCACATTTTATTGTTTGCTTGTATTCTGAGGTGTTGATTAGTGAGATAAGAGACGGTGGAGCTTGCATTTTAAAAATTTCAATCGAGTCACAGTAAGGTCAGAATTATGGTCGATCAGAGCAAGTTCTTATGTCATGCTGTTCATGTTGGAAATTGTAATGTCTTTATTGTCATTGTGGACCTCCATGCTGGAAGGCTGACTGAAACGTCTGCCATCATTAAAGAACGTGGATGCCACATTGTTTAAAAAAGCAGGTAAGGGCCTATATTGTCAAACTTTCCCTTTCTAGGAGACACTGATAGTGTTGCATTGTGTTATTCACATAAAAGATGTCACGAATAGTTGAGTAACAAATTTTTTTAAAAAACCATTGCACAGCTAGCCAAACCCAGTCGTTGAACATCAAGAAGATGTAGGGGGGCAGAGTTTCTAATGTTATCAAACCATTTAACGGCCAGATCGAGTATAAAAATCCTGCTAAACTTTATGCTAAGCTAGCCTTATTTCCTGTGTCTGTGCATCAAGCACGTGAAGTACAGACGGAAAAATTTTAACTTAAACTCTCACTTGTCTCTAAAACATCTACTGTGTCCCTTGATGTCAGCAATGAAGTTGATAAGTTGGTTGTCAAAACTGATTAAATCCTATGCAGGTTTTATGAGGAAAAAATGCACAAAAACAACATGCAGTCAGTCAATGAGGCTTCAGTACTAACATATAAAAAGTACCATTAATAAGATCTGTCATGGTGAAGTCCACCACAGTGGACTGAGGATTGGCTTCTCGTTTCTTGTTCATTGGTTTTCCACCACTGTGGTCGATGATGCTGCCATGTTGAGGAGGTTTGACTACGCTGAAAAGCAAGACGTTCCTGGGTACGTCCAGATCCATGGCATGCAACACCGATGAGTCCAGCTGCTTCATTTCTCCTTCTTGTACCTCATGACACAAGAAAGGCAGTGAATATGTCTGTGAGTAACATCTGATGGGAATGCCTCATCTAATCTTGATTAGTGAGACCATAAAAACTTACTGTGATGTTGCGAGCCACAAACTCTGGACTCTCGTCGTTCGTCGGGTTAATGATGATGTAGAAGGGGACGTTGGCAGAGCTGCGTTTGCCGTCTGATACACAGAGCATGAACTGATCAGCTGTAGGCTCCATCCTCTGGTGTCTGGACTGTACGTAGTTAACGTGACCCTCGATGATGTCTTTGTATGAAAAAGAAGCTAAGGAAAAGGAGGTTAGACCATAAGGACATACAACATTCAAGTTGTTTTGTTTCACCTGTTGTACAGTAATATACAGTATGTCGTAATGCTTACCTATGCTTATGCCGGTGTTGCTTTTCTCAAAACCAGGACTAGGAAGGACGTTTTCAATATATCCAAAATGTGGTGGAGAAATCAGACTGACCACCAGCTCATCTAGAACTGTGTCCATGTCAGAGGCTTTTAAATGTGACGCAGTAATTGGGGCGGTTCCACCTTCATCCACCATAAAGATGTCTCCTGCAAGCAACAGAAGACAAAAGATGTTACAACATCGAATGTGTTTCCCCACATTTGTTTGTTCGTTGATTCATTTGTTTTGCTTTGACTCTAGAATCAAACTTTAGAATTATTAAACATATAACAGGGTAAATTCTGTATTTTACTACTGTTTCTATTGGTTACGGTCCCCCCCAAAAAACTCTGTGAATTATTATTCCTTGGTAAATGAAGTTTGGTTGTAGTTAGAAATGTCCCACCTGTTGATAGAGTAGGTGGCTGGCTGTCGACAGGAAACACTGTGATCTGGAGGTCGTACACGGGCAGACTGTCTCGGAGCTGAGCTGAGCCTCTGGTCCTCATGGGAGTCCCTCCTTTGCAGCACAAAGCTGAGGTCTCTGTCTCCCCATCAGAAATAACGAAGGTGATGGTGTCATGGCGAGGAGTGAGTCCAATCTCCAGTCCTTAAGACACAGGCAGTAAAAGCACTTTTAGAGTGGGCCCCTACTTTATTGTGTTATTGCCCTGCTCTACAGTGTATTTACTGTATACGCAGGCCTGAATTGAACAACTTTATAAGAAGGATTTGCAGTTGAGCCTTGATTGGCCTCCATTACACTCTGCAGTGTCATTAACTCCTCTGGCTCTATTTGGAAAGATTAGCTGATCAATCAGGTAGCTGACACCTAATTACTGGGCAGCAAATTTGATAAATGATGTTGAACTCATTTTATTAAAAAGGGAAAAATGACTTTAATTGTAATATGATTGTAAATTTGTGTGGAACCATTTATATCCATCGTCCATCTCCATGCATGGATCCAAGTTTTATTTTCTTTAATTTCTCACTTGTCTATATATTAAACTGATAATCATATGTACTTTAAAGGGAATAGATGATTGATTGATGGACAACAGCAGGGTGCAGT
>NW_007581461.1:0-21252 GCF_000690725.1 Stegastes partitus | reverse complement strand
GACTGCAGACCTGTCCTGTTTTTCGCCCCCCAAAGCCGACTGGGACACGCTCCAGCGCTCCGGCAGCCTTCCACAGGACAGAGCGGTCTGTAGATAATAGATTGGAATTTGTCTATTTTTCTTTGCGGTTTTGGTTTCTTGCTGTGACACACTTTCCTCGGAACAACAAACGAGGCACTTTGCAAACATTTCAGTGTCTCGGTGAGTCATTATATCAACACAATTTTGGTGGCAATCTGTGCGGCAGCGCGGCCCAGCTGATCTCCCATCTCCTTTGGTATATTGCAGCAATAAGAACGGCGTATTGTCCTGGCACATGAATAGGGGCTGTTAGGAGAAGAAAAGGCCAGTGTTGAGCCAAACACCAGAGATATTCCCAGAATGCGCTCTGTCCGCCGGTCCCCACACGCGCACATTGTTCCATTTGTCCACTAACACACCCAGTGAGTACAGATTAAGACGGGAAGACAAACACTACAGTAAACCTTTTAACCACATGTCGCTCTGAGTCGTGATCAAGCGCTCCTGATCAATCACGAGGTCGTTCAGGTGTTTCCCCAGACAGATTAGGAAACAGAGCAGATTATGTCATGTGTCTGGGCCTCAGAGAAGATGCTGCAGGTCTTGATTAAACACCCCCTCCGGTATCGGGGGTTTATCAGAGCTGCGAAGGAGCCCTTTCGCAGCAGGAGCAGCATGTGATGGTGGGTATAATTGTTCACCAGACTGTGCTGCGCTCCGCTGATGTGGCCAAGGAAGCGTAGTGGAAAAGTGCTGCAGGTTTACTGAGCATTCTGCCCAAGATGATGATGATGATGATGATGATGATGGTGGTGGTGGTGGTGGATAATAGACGGCTGAGAGGACGGACTGTAATCTGTCAGGAGAGGAGAGTGTGGATGGTGGTACTGAAAGGACAGCTCTTTGCATCCAGAAACATCCGAGCACTGAGTTGAAGATGCTTTAACTGTTCCTCTGCCAATCTGTTGTGTCACACTGAATAAGGACCTCCTTTCTCCAGCGTGAAAGGCTAATTCTGCCTGCTGAGCTCAGCATTACATTCAGAAGAGACTGCACATTGCAAAACTTTACCATTTTGGATGGTTTGGATCAGCCATCATCACAGGTTCAGGTGCCTTGTATTTAAAGGTGAAACAAAGCTGATAAATTCCATAAAAAATGAACACTCCAGGACTTTCTAAGTTCCTCCTGAAGACATAAACCTTAAAAAAAAAGGCTCAAATACAGATAGGAGTGAATTTAGGGGCTATTTCTAGCTGCAGATTATTGCACATTCGGTACACTACTGATTATTTACAGCAGTGGGATGGTGAATATGGGAGTTAAATCAGGCTTGGTGCCATAGAAACAACTTGTCGGATCAGTTTATTGTTGGTTTGGATATTTTAAAGAGGTTTGTTGACAGTAAGAACAACACTGAATGGTTTTGGTGCTCAGACTCAATAGCAACAATGACAATTACAGATATGAATATGTCAAGTGAGAAACTTTGCCAATAGCAGCAGCTGTCACAGCTATCTGATGGGAAACATGTTTCTGATTGTGTCATTTCAACTGCCAGTTTCATCTTGACCCCTCAGGCTTATTGTATACGTTCATGGAGCTAACTAAACGGAGGCTGGTCAAGAAAAACTCAATATTTGCTGAATAAAATTTGTGCTTTGAGCTGAAATCATGTGGCGTGAAACATAAGTGTAGTGTTGTAGTTACTCTGGTTATTACGTATGAAACCCTCACAGTGACTTCACAATGAGACCTTACAGTGCCCACACACACACACACACACACACACACACACACACACACACACACACACACACACACACTCATTGAATGCTAGTGGCTGGCACTGCCAACCAGTGGAAAGAGAGGGCCCAGTGGGTGAGCCAACCCACCCCGATCTTTCTCCCGCCCTCCCCCTTAGCCTCGACTTCACCCTAAAGGCCCTCGGACACCCTTGTGGATTGTCACTGCCTGAAACTAGTCAGAATGGTGTCATTTAGCCTAAACCTCCCCCTCACAACCTCAGAAGAAAAGAGGGATGCCCAGAGTGAATGAAAAACAACAACCAGCAAAAAAAAAAAAAGAAAATCAAACCTCTCTCTGTTGAGGACCATTCAGACGCTCCATCAAAAGGAGCTCTGGAGCCATAAATCAGACTTCAAAGATCGCTCCATCCTCTTCCCTCCATCTTAAGTCCCTTTAGATCAGCTTTTGAAATGCTGCTTCGCTGCTGCAGCATGAATGATGGTGTGTGTGTGTATTCCTGTCGCAATGACAAATGATGACTTTGCCTTCCTGTCAGGCTGTTGCTCTGCAGCTCTTTTTGAGAAGATTTTGCTTTTCTTGAGCTGATAGTCTCATACGTTCTAATCTATTGTACTCTGTTCTCGACAAAGGTTTCCATACACTTTTAAATACCGTGTGTTTCATGGCAGTCTTGAGTTTTCAAAGACTTCTGTAACTCTGAATTTGGTTCTTCAATAGAGTTACTGTAGATCTTCTGGAAATGTGACAAAAATCTGCAGGGTCATAAATATACATACGGCAATGCTAATAATTGGTTAAATGTCAGCTAGGCACTTTGGTGGCCATCCACAAGCTTCTGGTTGTATCTTTGACTGCTTCTCTTAACAGAATTGGCAGGTAAACTAAATGTGTTGGTTTTTCTTACAGCCAATGGACCAGCTTAAAAATGTAATTCTAGCCTGATTTAACCATTTTTTACCACTTTTTGATGCATGTTTGGGGTCATTGGCTGGTTGAAACACCCAACTGCATCCAAGATCCAACTTTCTGGCTGATGATTTTAGGTTTTCCTGAAGAATGTGGAGGTAATCCTCCTTCTTCATTGTTCAGTTTACTTTGTTTAATAAAGCACTAGTTCCACTGGCAGCAGATCATGATGCTGCCACCACCATGCTTTACAGTACAGTTGGTGTTTTTGTAGTTAGGGGCATCACTTTCTCTCCTCCAAACATATTTCTGGTCATTGTGGCTAAATGTAGGTACATTTTTGTTTCATCAGATCACAAAACTTTCCTCCAGAAGGTCTTTTCTTTGTCAGTGTGATCAGCAGCAAACTTCAGTCAAGCTTAAAGGTGCTGCTTCTAGAGGACATGTGGCAGCTTCTTTGCTCATGATAATGTAAAACCCACACTGACAGCTGTGTTCCAGCAGCTTTTAGTTCTTGCAGACATGCTTTTTGTGATTTTGTTTGACTCTGGACCCTCGTGCCCATTTGTCTCTCAGCAGCAGGTGACATGTTTTCTTCATGATCGTGGTGGTGACATGACTGTACCAGGCACTTTATACTTACAAACAGATGATTTGAGATCTGTAGCTGCTTTGAAATGGCTCCAAGTGACTTTCCTGACTTGCTCACGTCAATTATTTACCTTTTTAGATCTTTGCTGAGCTCCTCAGTCTTCCTCACTGTAATGTTTGTGGCTAAGTCTAATAAATGTGTCAAATGTTTTGCCTTAATCCTGTGATTTACTGTCTTACTCTTTATTAGAAGATAATGCCTGTGACCTTGGCTGTGGAGCCTGTTTGAAAAGCTCTCTTATTTATTGTAATCACCACATTTGTCACCTTTTGTCATGTATCAAAATCAGTCTATTAGAATTTATATGTTTTCTAGCACTGCTGGGATTTCAGCTTGTCGTAAATAAGACACACTCTGTCATTACTTTGACAGCGTTGTTAGCGTTGCTTTTGCGTTAGCACGTCTGTGAGCGGCCGTGGCCGAGGCAGTAACGTCTGATCGCTGTGGCGACAGCCCCGCGAAAACAATCTTGCTTTGTGACAAAGCCACACTAATCCCACTGTGTGAAACATGTAAAGCAGGACCTCCTACAGCCACTTTGTGCCAGAGAGAGAGTTTCATCTGTGTCTGTGCCACCTACAGTCATTGCGTGTGCGCTGATATTATGCACTTGCACATGTGTGTGTGTGTAGATATGTGTAAATGTGTTCCTCCCACTAAGCTATGTGTGTGCTGAGGGCCGTGTGGGCAGCGCATTAGATTTCTGAGACGGCAAAACCACAGTGGAATGATGTGGAGATGATTTGGGGGATCATTTAAGGTCCAGAGCTTGGCCAAGACGGTCACCTCTGGAAAATAAAAAGCGGGAATGACCCCGCTCCGATAAGTAGGTCAGAGCTTTCAGTCGTAAATTCATGTGGTCTCCCATCAATCCTGCATGTCATGTGTAGCTTCATTCCCATGTAATTATTACTTTTATGTCCAGAAATGTTTGTGTTTTGTTCCAAGCGATGGAGTGAAGGACCCTGTTTGTATTCTCATCTCCTCATCACTGTCCTTCCTCTCTTTCCCTTGGTTTCATATTTTCTGCTGTCCATCCAACATCCCGTACTCCCTCGCGGCCCCTGCCTACTCCTTTCCTCTTCTTTATCTAGTCCACATCCAGACATGCCGGGCCCTCATGGTGGTGTCGGTGCTGCTGGGCTTCATCGGCATCATCGTCAGCGTGGTGGGCATGAAGTGCACGAAGGTGGGAGACAACAACCCGGCCACCAAGACCCGCATCGCTGTGACCGGGGGAGCTCTCTTCCTGCTTGCAGGTGTGACTTCTGCTTGTGCTGCCTTCTGTTAATGTTTTGTTTAATTTGCAAAGCCAGATATGCAGTATCTCCTACAATCAGTGCATTTAGCAGGAGTGGCCAGGCATTTTTCTAGCCCAGATTTCTCATAAGGGGTCTTCTGGGTAATTAGAGTCCCTGCTGTAAACAGGAAGTGGTCATTTTGGAGGCATTAGTCACTGACCTCAGACATAAACCATAACCCCAGGCGTAAAGATTGCTAAACGAGGACCTGCGCAACTCATTTGTGTGTTGTTGTCTCTGTCGGGACAACTTGCAGGATTAATTAACACGGAGAACTAAAGCGCTTGTTTCGCCCTCCACAGGTCTGTGCACACTGGTGTCTGTGTCCTGGTATGCCACTCAGGTGTCCTATCAGTTCTTCAACCCAAACACGCCGCCCAACGCCAGGTATGAGGGTCACAGCAGGGAGCAAATATGAATGATGTGTGGGAAACAGTGTGCCACTAAAATTATGAAAACTGTGATTACTGTCATTATTATCAATCAGGGCCTTTCAGTTTGATCCGTTTCTGAGGCACAAAAACTGAATGAACACATAAACAACAACATGCCCAGTGTCCTGAACACCACGAGTGTCAGGCTGATTAAACAGATTATAAAGAGACATTATCAAGTTTCTCACAATGAGACGGCCGAGTGTTTTTGTAAGAGTGTTACATTTATTTGAATTGATGTTGAAAAGAAGATGTGAGAAAAGGAAAATGGCACAGAGACAAGATGTCTGTCTCCAGAATCTCAGTGTTCACATCACACCATTAAAACAGATAAAGAGCTGCTGCAGGAGTGTTAGGATTGTTTGTATTGCCACTCACTGTTTATGAACTGACAACCAGCCAGGGGGTGTTTAAGGAACATTTGCTTTACATTAAAATAATCTGATGCCAGAGACAACCGGCTGTAGTTACAACACTTTTCAGGCTTGTGATTTACACTCATTGATGCTGAAAGTTCCAGGGTCACTGTAATTTGGCCACTTTACTTTTATTGAACTGGAGCGACAGCCAAGAGACCCAATGTCCTGCAGCAAGATACTACAGTCGACTGTATTTCAAATTCTTGGTAGTAATAGCTCGTTATAATGGCAATAAATCTGTAATTATGGCTAATAAAATTTTTTCACACCAGCCGCTTACATTTCTTGTTATGGCTGATCTGTGATGCACGATATTAAAATTTCTAGCCGATACTGATATCCGATATCAAGATTTCTGACATCACCGATAACCGATGTTACTGATGTCGATATTCAATTTTTGTTGACACTGAAAAATGAGCAGAAGTTAGCACTGTGAGAACGTGAAAATTATTCAAAAGAAGCCCATACCAAATGAGACCACATAGTTTTCTTTATTATGTAACAAAATAAAACATATTTCAACATATTTTAACATATTTGACATCCAGGACCATTTAAGTGAAAACATCTGTGAAATAGCAGCAATATCAAATGTAGAGACGAAGGCGCTGATGTTAGACAAATAATCGGTTTTTCACACCAGCTAAATTTGTTCATCGGACCAATACCGATATATGGGGGAAAACACTAATATCGGCTGATACCGATGTGGTCGCCGATATATCGTGCATCTCTAGTTCCAACTTATAGCTAATTAAGATTAACTCATAATAGTTGCTAACAGTTCCTATCAGAGCTAATAAATAGCCAGTTTTAGTTGCTAATTATTTCACATAATGGCCAATAAAATGGCTAACATTAATGGCTAGCACTTACAAATTACGTCTGAGATGTGGACAGTTTCAGTTGCTGATTGTTTCAAATTATGACCACTAAGAATGCTATAATACAGTCAGTAAATGACTAGTTGTGGCTGACAAAAATGTCAAGCTTAAGTTTGTAGTAGTTCCAATTTATAGTTAATATAGCAAATAAAGCTAATAATAATTGCTAATAGTTTTTCATCATGGCTCATAAATAGCGCCAGCTTTAGTTACTAATGCTTCTAAATGATGGCTGATAAAAAAAAGAGCTAATGATGAGTTTCATTTGCTAATAGTTTCAAATTATGGCTGATAAAAATAGATAACACTATTTAGATATTATTTTATTAACATTAAATGTATTCATAAAATGTATTTATAATGTAAATATAAATGTATTTATTTTTTAATACATTTATATACTTAATTTACTAAATTTATTAGCATTAACACATTATTTTAAATATCTGATACTAAAAGTAAAGCAGCGTCTGCTACTATTCCTTATATGAAAGATAATGCTGTATATTAAAGCATCCCTCCTCTGAAAATGTAGTTTTTTAACTTTGCAAACGTGTTTTTCATTTTCTAGAAAACACATAATCAGAGAAATAAACAGTCCATGCCAGGACATTCCCATCCCTCGTCTCTGCAGCATACTAATGAAAACACACATTCAGACCTCCAGGGTTTCAAACATTATCAACCTAAAGGACCAATCCTGTCCTGTCAGCCTGCAGGATGGGACTTTCTGTATCATTATATTTTTTTGTCAGAGTTGGTTTCTGGAAGAATTATTCCAATATTGCAACTTGTTGCTTTATAGCTTTGAGTAGTTCTACAGTTTTTGAGCAGAGTTGTAGGAGAGCTGGTGTGCTTGAGCTGCAGTAAGTTCAGTGCTTTCTAGGGGAAGCAACGGTGTAGAGTTAGATCAGACATTTTACGGCTGGAGGGCAGTATTTTCCTGGAATAAACTTTTACTATGTAAGTTTTATACACAGACATGAGTTTTGATGAATTGAATCACTGGCTGGAGAGGGATGTAAAGTCATAGAGCAGAGATAATGAGTTCGTACCGAGTGTGTCCACCATGGCATTGTTCCACATATATGGGACAGAGGAGTTTAAAGTTTAAAGGCCTGACAAAGTATATGAGCATTTTCAAGGACAGGATCACATTGTTGGACATTCAGAGCTGTCTGGAGTCATTTCTTAGATGACAAATGCAGGACTTATAGACATCCAGGTGCTGCCTTTTTAACACGGCAGCATCCAGCAGGCCAACAGCCAGCACTCGTCTTTCTGTTGTCATTTGAATAAAGCTGCATTGTAAGGTGGCCTTTTATTCACACTGGTCAAAAGAGTGTATTTGATGATTGTCCTTTAAAGCCACACCTGACCAAGATGTTGAGAATTTGCTACCAGTTGGACAACTCAAGAACTGTTGAGTAAATTCCAGCAGAAGAAGAAAAACCATCTGCATGTATATTTTTTTGTTTAATGTTAATTTACTCTTTTTTTTTAACCTCCAGCTAGTTGGAGCCACCTGTAATTAATTCTTAAGTGATATTAAAACAGCAAAACCAAGAATCCAACACAACACCATCCCGGTGTTCCTTCCTGACCTGTTCCTCTATATTTCCTCGGCAGGTATGAGTTCGGCTCGGCCCTGTTCGTGGGCTGGGCGGCAGCCAGTCTGACGGTTCTGGGCGGCTCCTTGCTGTGCTGCTCCTGCTCCAAAGACGACATGCGAGGGCAACAATATTACCGCCAATCACAGCCTTCCACAGCCAGGGAGTACGTGTAAAAACCCCCCACCCCTCTTCCAGCAGTCACCCAAACAGAGAGCAGAGGACACGCTTTGGCACCACCACCCTTTTTTTCCCATGAAATCATGCCTGCTAAGTCCAAACAGAAAGACTACATGCACACAAACACACACATGCAATCATATAGCACTGGCATTTATATGCAGAGACACGCTATACATAGTGTTAGATCCACCAGTAGGATGTTTATCATCAGGCAGCCTACATATTTGATGTCAATCATCTAACTCACTTCACAATGTTATGCTTGTTTTATGACTAGAACTCTCTCGTGTGCCTTATTTAATGTACTTGAAGTTACCATAGAGACACAAAGAAGACAAACTAATGGCTTCTTGGTACAGAGGAACGACATTTAGGGTGAATTTAAAAAAGGCAAAATAAAAGTCACATCACGGCAGACACCCACCGATGACGTGGGCATGGAGCTAAAAAAATGGCGGCACTGCAAAACTTGCATGTCCTGTGCTTCCTGGTTGGAGCTGCGCTGGTGTTTTGCCTCCGTACCGGTCTGTATGTTCACACTCCACTGGTGCAGTTAGGTTGTGTGAAGGGAGAAGAAGTCATCCCTCATATCTGTTTTTTAAGTTATGAGTTTTATCATTTCCAATTGTTAGTTCCTAGAGGTTTAAAGCATTTGGATTTGATTTGAAAAGCCTTTCCCACAACTGCCACATCTGGCACAAAAGTTGTTAAATTTAAATACGATTCTGGGAAAACACCAGAATCAGTCTGTAGAATATCCTCTTGTAGCTCTCTGTCTTCTGGCAATAATGTTTAATCTAACGAAGGCTTCAGGCGGCCTCGCTTTAATAACTTCTTATGTACAGTCGTCCTCTTTAACAGAACAATCACTAGTTGAGAGATGCTCACGGAGACACAATCTGAACTGCAGGAGTGGAGGTGAACTGTTAGATGAAGGTGTCTGTTTAGCTCGTAATGAGTGTAAATGCTGCCGATCACCACTTCTCCCATTACACTCAGCACTAAGAGAAAGTAGAGCTTCTCATCGACACACATCATTTACTAACACCTCCATTCCAGATCTACACTCTCCTTCATCTCCTAATCTCCTCTATAACCGAACCAAGCTCAGATAATTTAAGCTGTTTCACTCTGACAAAAGTATAATCTGACTGGGAATCATAAGCTATAGGAAACTATCACAGTATTACAGTGGACCATAAGCTAACAGGATGCTAAAACACAGATATAAATATACAGAAAGCATATATTTAACTTCTGTTTGTGACAGCAGGTGTTTTGTGGACCACTGGCTGCTCCACGCAGATGAAGTACAATCGATTCGTGCAGCTTCCCCACGTTTGAGTCTGTAAAACTCAACTGCTGAGTTAAATTGGCTCTTGAGGTCCCCCTTAATGCTCCCACATCATTTTGCCTTAATTTGTGCTTCTGAAAGAGCTGGTCCATCACTGTTCCAGATAATTAAGCCATTAACTTTTCTCAGAAAAGGTCCCAGTTGCCCCATTTCCTGGTCGTATGGCCTCTCTTCTTGGAAGACACTTGTTTGTGGAGTGCTCCTTTATTCTCAGACTGGGGGGAAGGTTGTGGGTCTATAGAAAATTCCTTGCACACTTTAAATAAAGAGGGAAGTCAAGCATCGCTGGTCTGTCAGCAGCAGCTGTGCTTTGAATAGGGATTGCTCAACAACAAATGTGGAAAAACTACCTGCACAGCTACGTCCAAAGACCAGGAAACATACATGTGATAAATAGTTTTGGGAAATACACAGTTTTCTAGCAGAGAGTCAGATGAGAAGATTGACACCACTCTTGCATCATTTGGCATGAAGCTACTGCCAAGAGATAGCTTAGCTTAGCTTAGCTTAGCACAAAGACAGTGGGGGAAGTAGCGAGCTAGCTCTCTGGTAACAACCAGGACATGTTAAGTGGCAACTTTAAAGATGAAGAAAGGAGGATTTTTAAATTTCATTGTACCTTTGGACTGAGATTAGCTTGCTATTCCCCCCTGCTTCCAGTATTTATGCTAAGCTAACATAGCGCTAGCTTCATATTTAGTGTAGTTTTCATTTCATCATCTAATCTTAGCAACTGTCAACAGTTTCTTCTTCGACAGCTAACTACCACGCGGCCAAAAAAAAGTCTGACATTGTTTTTCTAATCGTTATTAGTCAAAACTAATCTTTATTTCAAATATAACAACAATAATCTCTTTAACGTGTAGATTCGTAGCCAGCTGACATGTAGCACCACCGTATTCTTTCTGTACGACTTTCCACTGCAGGAACTTGGGATAGATGGATGGATGGATGGATGGATGGATGGATAGATGATAGATGGATAGATGGATAGATGGATGGATGGATGGATGGATGGATGGATAGATAGATAGATAGATAGATAGATAGATAGATGGATAGATGGATAGATAGATAGATAGATAGATAGATAGATAGATAGATAGATACGTTATTCATTCCCTTGAGAAAATTTAAGGTGCAAACATTTCCAGAACCAGCCCTGGAATTAGGCCTTTCAGCGTTTTTGTTTCTATTGAAGAAGCTGAAAACCAGAAAATGAGTGGACAAAACATCAGTTCTATGAGCACATAGGAAATAAAACACCAGGAAGTATGTTATGCTAGCCTGTATATTGAATTTTAAGTTGTTTATGGGGATGTTAGAGAGGACAAGTCTGGATGAGAACATCGACAGTTCAGAATAAATGGTGGTCATCCTTGAGTTTAACCAACCAACGTCGTCCTCTACAAGTTGAACCTATGAGCATCGAGCCCTTTGCAGAAATATGAGGTTCTCAGTCAGAACCCTAAACTGTCCCGCAAGTTCTTGCAGTGGAAAACAGCTCATTGGCTTTCAACTCTTTTTTTTTTCTTCTAACATCTCAATCATCCCACGTTGGCTTTGGGAATCTGAGAGGTCTTGATGTGTCTCTGATCCGACCCCAACCTTCCCCCCCGTCCCCCTTGTCTTGTTCTCTTCTTCTTCTCCTCCTCCTTCTTCTTCTTCTGACTGTCTTCTTCTCTCCTCTAATTCAGGGCAGAGTTGTTGAGTGAAACTAGTTTCCCTGACTGATCAGCCCCCGCCTTTTTATCGAGGACTGTCCGACTGTCCATCCTCTTGTCTCCCCTCCTTCTGTTTCCCCTCTATGACCCCCAAATTCGACCCACTTTTCTCAGTACTACATCTGCACCTTATCAGTTTTATTGGGAACCAAGATGTACTGACTTCTCCTGTTCTGGCCCAACCTTCTGAGCCTTTTCTGTAAATATGGACTCATACAGGATACGTGATCAGACGTTTTCTTCGTTACACCTCCCACGCGCCCCTTTCAGTTCCCGTTATTGGCCCAAAGTTAACAATGAGTCGAAGCCTCGTGGTTTGTGTTGATTTATGATTTCACTGATATCCTATGACCTCTGGGTGTTGTTGTAAATGTGTCTTTTGGGTTTAATTTTGTTCGCTGTGACTGTACTTTGACTGAAACGTGTCTTTTTTTTCCCTTTTGAATTGCAGACCAAATGTTAAAAGTACCCCACCAGAGAAAAGGGAGCAGTACTTGTAGTTTGGGAGAGTCTTCTGGCCTTACCGTGGTTTAGAGTCTGTCAGCAGACAAAACCCTCTCACTGGGGAATTCAAAACAGACAAGAAAGAATTTATAACCTTCCAAGCATACTGCCACGACGTAAATTAGAGTCTTTGTTTGAGTTAAAGAAATTGTTTGGGGGGAGGTTTTTATGAATTTGTTGTTGTAGGGGGATCAAAAAAAAGAAGATATCTCTCTCTTGTCTGTGTTGTTGACTTTGGGAGAGACAGTCATTCAGGGTATGTTTTCTATAACATGTTAAAATGCCCGGGTGTATATACCACCTACTCTATTCTTTCTTTCTTTTTTTTTTTTTACTACATATATAATGTTTTACTACAGTGCCTTATAACACATGTTTGTGCACATGTATGTTGTCGACTACATGGATTCTTTATAGTCTCCCATCCCGTCTGAGGAGATCCTCTGCCAGCAGTTCTGTATGCCTGTTTTTTTTTCTTTCTTTCTTCTATTGTTGGATTTCCGAAAAATGAATGTGAAGCTACTCCGCAGTGCCACTTATAAAACAACAAATGATAGATCTACAGAATAATGTCTGACGCCACGGCTGGTAAGAAGCCTGTATTTTCCACGTAACCTGGATTGAGGATATACCAAGTACATTAATTTTTGTTTCGTTTAAGTGCCGATATGATTTTGTGTGAATGACGGAGTCGCTGTATTATTGACTCTAAAGGATGTACTGTAGCGTGTGCTGTCTCCTGTACTAAGGAATGCCAGTTTGCTGAGTGTTCAAATGCCCCTCTGATGCCTGCATTTATTTACCATTTGCCATTCCTTGTCTCTAATATTTACCTCCTCCATGTTGTGTATCATCTCATTTACAGTATACCCCTGTCTGTTTCTTTTAGAATGAAGTAAACAGAGACATAAAAAAAAAACCCGACTTGGCTGTGAGTCAGTGCTTTATCAGTTGTTTCCTAACTTTTCACCCCGGCCAGACTTTCCGCCCACTCCTTCCTACTTTCCAGCCCAAATCCTTCTTTTGCACCCTGTTGTTCAATAATTGCAGATGTGGAATTCCACTTCTGCTCCACTGGACTGTGGCACATTCTCAGAGGTGGATTCACTAAAAAGTTAACTTGCTCACCGCCGCTGCAGCCGACACACACAAGGCTGGAATTTTCTTGTTTTTCTGTGGAGTTTGAAACCAAGAAGGCTTTGCTTCTTAAACTGTAAACTTGACCACAGCCCATTTTTGAAACATTCAGATTTTACCAAAGACTCTCTAACTGCTTTCCCCATCGGCCTATATGAACATCATTCACTGTAATTGTTCCTCCTGTTTACCCCGACTGTCAAGATTTATCTCAAAGACGGCTTATAAACTCAGCAGCTTCGACGTTTAGTCAAAGCTCACGTTAGCTGAAGTTTTTCCACCAAATCGTAGGTCAAGAATGTTAAGTTCTGCTGAACACATTCAAATGATAAACATAAAAGATGCAAAGACAATAAACAAATGTGCATCGCTTGAATTATTCAATATCAACGCAGAGCCTCCAGCAGAGCGTAGCAGCCGGGCTCCTACACAAAAGCATTCTTTCATTAAGATTCAAAGCTGCAGCGTGATACGCTGACCGCGAGTTAAAATAAAGCAGTTTGAGGAAAACGCACACTGAAGATAGCAGCGGTGAGAGCGGAGCATGGACGAGAAATCTCACATGGGCCCGACATTTACGGATGCCCCTACGAGACCTGTGACTATACAGTGTGCAGCATTCACGCCACTTAATACCATCCTGCAAAGAAAAACACATTTTTCACCGGGACATTTGTTGCATCTGTTTGCACAGACGCAACAAGTGATTTATGGCGCGTTTGTAGAACTCAAAATAAACACAGTCACTATGGGCATTTTGTGTCTTTCCGCTAAACTCGCTGCAAGATTTATCACCTGCTTCTTATTACAGATAAATCTTTAGCGATCTATTAATTCATTTACTGTAAGGGGGGGGGTGTTGATACGACGAGCGTTTAGACAATGAACCCGATGAACCGAGGCTCGCAGCAGAAACCAAATAATTATAGTAAACGCAGGAATGTGTTTTCCCACTTTTAATACTGAACGCTGAGTGATGGATGAGGTCTCACACATGCGTTTGATTGGGACTTGCACATTGTGGTGAGTCGGGAATGTGAAAATGGAAACTATCTCCTTTATTGCTGCACTGTAAACATCATTACAACAATAAAACATGTTTTCAAAGCGAGCTCGGCCATTCACACTGAGGAAGAGGATGAGGGAAGATATCGACGCTCCAACAGTAGCTGTGACTTCAATAACAATTCCAGTGGCTGCATAGACACCAAAAAAATGAAGCTTATGTATTGATAGGACACTGATATATATATAGATAGATAGATATATGTTGTTGATGATAGAGACGTTGTCTAGCTTGAAATATAAGTCTTGTTCTTCTAGATGTCACACTGTTGGATCAGACCAAAGGTTATTCCAGGCGTCCGAAAAGCCACCTGTCAGGAAAATATGCAGCAATAATGACTTAAGGACGGTATTCTTTAGTCTTAAAGGTGTGAAAATATGTGATCTTTCGTCCTTAGCTTCATCACAAATTGTGCAAAGAAAAACGGATGCTGGTGCTTCAAAAGAACAATCCTGCCTTGATTCGGGCTTTCTTAAAAAACACCATTAAACCCGGCGCTACAGACGGGTATCCTCTCCCTCTCCGAGACCTTCTCTGTGAATTCCACCGCCTGCTAGCTGAGCGTCTGGATCGCAGCTCTTTCAAGTTATTTTAGCTTGACTTGGCAGGTTTGTCTGTGAGCTTCGCTTTGTGTCTGCCGGCAAAACACACCGTGTGACTGACACGGCGGTCTCAGGAGCTGAGGACTGGATTAACACCTCAGAACGCTCCCATTATGAGCTCTACTCCAAGAGATTCTTTTTACAGTTTGAACAAGTCTTATCATTCCTTAAACATGCATTTATCTACATTTTTTTGGACACTTTGCTCACAGCTTATCAGCCTGTAAACATAATAAAGCGTTCGTTTTGTTGGTATAAAGATGCTCTGCCCTCCACCTCTTTCAGTTATCTGTTTGACGACACCAGCTTTGGGGAAAAATGTCTAAATCAGACTCAGAATCAGCTTCGTTGACCACGAGACCATAAAAAAAAACACATGTGCATTTAAACAACGACAACAAGTTGTGGAAGGAAATGACCGTTAAGCTATTATGTGCAATTATGTATGTGTGTAAAAGAGCTCGTTTACAGTGAAATTAAATAACTTTTAGTGCAAAATTACAGTTTTGCAAGCAGTTATTAACAATACAGCTTTACTGAGTCTTTATATACATGAGGCAGGGGGATAAAAGTGTAAATGTTACACCAAAAACTAGTTACTGGCTTGATGTTTGTGTCATTTGCTGCTGATTTGGTCGTCGGCGGTGAACTTATCATTGAAAACATTTGACCCAACACAGTATGATGTGATGAAATGCAACACAGTGCAATACAGCATGTTGTTATGTGATATATAACAAAGGAAACTGTCAGAAACATGTATGATCACATGTTATATTCTGCATATAAAATCCCACACGTGCCTCCTGTGAAAACATGAGAACCACACAGCTACAGGCGCTGATGAAGTCAAAAAGATGCTCTGAAAGCTATGAAGTCTATAAGCTAGCTTGTTTATTGACACATACTGTATGAAAAAGTCTTTAAATAAATGGTTTAATAGCGATAAATAAAACTGCATCGCTGCAAACAACCAATTCTGTTACACTTAGAAATGTGCACGATGAATATACGTCAAATAAATCTTCGCTTATCGACAGACAGAACAGAAAATATGAATGTTTTAAAAGAATGGATGATATTCTGTGCTTCTGTTGCAACAGTATAAGCAGTAATATTCTGAAGAGGCTATTTGTTGTAATTAGAAACAATAGACACCAGTTTGGTCGTGGTTGCGAGCCGACACCTGGGAGACGCACAAACACAACCCACAGAGAGGAGTCAGAAGTTCATCCTTACAGCTGCTGCTGGCGCAAAAGTGTGAAAAACAAACTTAATATGTGGAAATGTGTTTGAACCAGAGAATGATATGAATCTGAAGTAGCTCTCCGCTGTGCAGGAACCACAAACCGTAAAGAACTGCTTCTAACTGGATCTGATTAAAGCTGTTTGTGAGAGAGAGAGACGAGCTGCAGTGGCCACCTCCACACAGACAGAGGGCGCCAGAGACTGACCCAGCAAGGCAGGGATCAGGAGAGGGTACTTCAGACCAGGTATCATGAGCAGGATTGAGGCCACAGTCATTGCTACAAAACCTAAAACTGACATTTTATAAAGAGTATAACAACACATGCTGTATATGTCTTTAATATGGAGCTACAGCTTGATCATAGTTGTCTTTATGCATCACAAGTTTATCTGTGCTGCTCTTTGTATCGTCACAGTGCGTCACGATCCTTCCTCTGTTCCTCTGATAAAAGCCTGTGGGGTGCAGATTGTCCAGGCAATGACTGATTAAGTTATTGGAAACAGTAAAGATGTTTTCTTTTAGCATTAGACAATGATTTTGGGGCTGCACGGTGGAGCAGTGGTTAGCACCGTCGCCTCACGTCTAGAAGGTTCACGCCCCGGTGAGGACACCCGGGATCTTCATGTGTGGAGTCTCCATGTTCTCCCCGTGCAGCGTGGGTTCTCTCCGGGTTCTCCGGCTTCCTCCCACAGTCCAGAAACATGTTGAGGTTAATTGGTGATTGTAAATTGTCCGTAGGTGTGAATGTGAGTGTGCTTGGTTGTCTGTCTCTAAGTGTAGCCCTGTGATAGACTGGTTACCTGTCCAGGTGAACCTGCCTTCACCCTGAGTCAGCTGGGATAGACTCCAGCCCCCCATGACCCTAGTGAGGATTAAGTGGTGTGTAGATAAAGGATGGATGGACAATGATATTGGCAGGGCGATGAAACATCATCAGGTCTTCTATGTAGGACACCAACACATCACAAATCCCCAAAGGCCTCGACAAAGTTCAACCCACCGAGGTCAGCTGATCTTTACCTTTTTTGAATTTTTTTTTTAAATAATGAGCATCTCCAAACCTCTGATTTGATGTGAAAGCTTGTCTGGCTTGTGGTAAACGCACACTAAAGTTCAGAGTTAGTCGGTAGCGCAGCCTAGCGGCTCCTCTTTCTACATACCAGGACTCATCCGTGGTTGCAGATCTGCATGTTTCTAGCCTCCAACAGTCCTTTCCAGCAGCAGCAGGCTTGTCACAGCTATCGGCAGCCCCAGAACCTCCTTCTGTCCTCTGCTCATCTTGTCCTCTAGTCAGCTGGTGGTGGAGGAAAAAAAATATAATAACTTCCATCATCAAAATATGAAGAGTGACTTTGCAAAACACAGAACAAGTGCAGCTGATTTCCAGAGTGTTGGAGGGAAGCACTCGAACCCTCAGATGGAGTAAACGGTGACACCTCGTCAGGATGAGAAGAAGTGCTCAGATCCAAGGAGCAACACTGCAGCGTATCACAAAAGAAGCTGCTCATTTAAAACTTAAATACCTCAAATACACACTTACATGGTGGATTTTTAAACACTTGAAGACGTATCATGAGTGAAATAAGCAGCAACTTGTCGCCGTGTAGCGCAGAGTTTGTAAGGTAGAGTCACATCGAAGCCATTTTCAGGCATGAAGGGATTATTTTCATTCAGGAAAACATCTGAATGTGTAACTTTAATGCACCAATACTAGATTTTAGAGGTTAAATCAGCGACTATAAAAGGGACGTTCACAGTTTCCATTTAGCTACGCTGAGACGTCACGTCCTCTGTTTTATATTCCACACATGGTGAGTATTTTTTTTATAATTGATTCTTACACCAACGAAAGAATAACAAAATAAAAGCTTCTCTCCCCACGAATGTTCTACTTTTGGAAAGCTGTGTGAGACGGACATTAAAATGTGATGTTGTGAAACAGAATGTACAGACAGCTAATGGAATAATAAAACCTGACAGGGTAGAACAATGGAAGAACTTTGGATATTTTCCTTCTTTTGATTACTGAGAGATTCATATCAGTTCGCTTTGGTTTGCATAAAAGGTGAAAGAAAAAGCCTGAATCAACCCACGTTAGTAAAATAACAACAAAAATTCACTTTTATAGGATCTAGTTCATACATGCACGACAATGTAAACATACAGACAAACCAGGACATAATCTAAGTTTCACAACTTCTTTTTTTCTTCTTTTTTTATCAGACTTTATTAATTTGGATCAATACTAATGACTGAGCTTTATTAACTGTCTCTCCAGTTTTCAGCTGACTTTTTATATTTACTGTAGAAACATGAGCGGTACCAATCCACTCATTTAACTCTTGCTAAGAAGCAAAAAAGTAATTCCTCGGATCACTTCATGGTCACGTTGATTTTAGAAGTTTTTATTTTTTAATGTAAAAGTCCTCATCTGACAGCTAACTAGTAGTTAAAAGCACTTTTAAAACGACACATTTTACTCTGATAAGTAGCACAAAGAACACAAATTGCACCACGATTAAAGTGAAAAAATAATTTTAAAATTAAAGTATGATTTTTAAATTAAACTTATTCATAAAAGTCATTTTAAAATAACTTAATAATCACATTTTTATTTGTATTCCTTGAATTATTTAAAAATTTAATTATTTATGAGCTTAAATATTAATTAACTAATTTATTATCTTTTTTTAATAATTATTCTATATAATTATAAATAATGCAAACATACAAACACTATTTAAATTATAATTATAATAATATAATAATGATTAGTGTAATTCTTAAAAACAGTTAGTATTTTGTTAATATAATGATATATAATAATATTTTAAGTAATTTATCAGACATTTGTATATCATAATTATTTAAAATAATATTTTAAAACTTGAATAATAAAAACATAAAAAATAAATATGAAAATAGAAAAAAATAAACATAAAATTTATTATTAAGTAAGTTTTAAGTTGCCCAACACAAAAATCCAGAAATATTATTTATTTACTTATTTTTTAAAACAAATGCTCATTCAACTATTTTGCATAAATATAGACAACTACGGATTTGTAAAGGTAAAGAGACATTTAAAAAAAAAAAACAGTCTGATATTATGCAGCTTAAATCTCGTGTATAAAAAGTATTTGGAAAACTTCCAACAGAGCTGATATTTTACTGCCTTCAACAGCGTTACATTGTCTTTTAATGAACACAAATTCTTCCACTATTAAAAAGATCTCCGTGTGTCTCCAGAAGACTGTATTTAAATATCTTGGGGACGACAAAAAAAAAACATCTTGCAGCTGTCATGAGGGTAATGAACAAAAAAAAAAGCGCTTACCTCTTAGAAAATGTTTTATTTTAAGGAAGGACTGATTCCCAAAAGTGAATCTGTTCATTTCCTCCTTTACTAAAACAGTAGAATGTGAGAAATGTGGTGCAGAAGCTTCAGAGTGCGTCTCTGCCCTTGATCATCCCAAACCCAGCGCTGGAGGTCCGTGTCAGTGGGGTTTGGCAAAGGGCTGAAATTAAGAATCTAAACACATTAACCAGGCGTGACCTTCGTAGCAGCGCCACGGCTTCCCGTTTGGCTCTCCTCTCTGTTTATCCCGTGTGAAGTTTCACCCTCCCGTCTTAACTTTGCATTAAAAGATAAACATCTTCCTCGGCTCAAACACAAGAAAGTCGGCCTCATTTTTTGAGACATTTTCTGCCATTTAAGGCCGTTCAGATGTGGCGTGGAGATAGTTTGTGTTGAAGAAGAAAACACATAAAGAGTGAGACATTTAATCAGAGGGAAGGGGAGAGACAAAGGAGGGAACAGAGCAGGGCCACGTTCAGATGGTCAGACGGATTATCGTGGAGGGAAAATGCCATCGAGCTCGTCGCCAGCTGCCCTCTGAGCTGCTGCCGGCGAGCTGAAGAGGGCAGTGTTTGTCTTCCTACTGCGCTGGGCCTTTAGTGGGAACGTTTAAGTTGCTAGACATTAAAAAAACAGCTCTCATCCATAATTACTTTCAGTGATGTATACTGGATCCAGAAAGCTCCCTGCATATTAATATGGAGCATTAATAGGTTTTACAATAATTAAAAGTGAAAAAAAATAGAACAATAATTTAGAATTTACAGATTAGTGCAGGTTTTTGTAAATATATAAGATAATTTGTGCTGCCGGGCTGGTCTGTAGTGATAGATTGTGTGTTATTTACATGCAGGCAATCACTCGTGCATGAATATTGACAGTTTTCGTCCTTGTACGCGTGTGAATATCGGCTCTATTGTGTGTTTTCTGTAATTTGAGTGTGCATCTTCCAGCTTCTGTGTTTTGTTTCAGGCGTTTTTTTTTTTTTTTCTTCTTCCAGGTTTCGCTCCATCGCAATCTTCGCCGAGCACTAACCCACTTCATCTCCTAACAACCTGCCTTTAAGCCTCATAATCACCTATCGACTCCTCGTCATAATTACCGCTGTTAGAGCGTGAGGAGGAGGCCCGATCCGGACGGGGGAGGCCGAGGACGGAGCTGCACGGGACCCAGCGCTTTGATTCAAACAAGGTCAGAGGAATCGATCCCCCCTTTGATCGGAGGCTTGCTCGGAGAAACGAGCGTTTCCACAGGTGCTGCCGGCAGAGCGCTCAGTCTGGAGCTTCTGCTTTGTCCTTTGTACAGAGTCAGGACCACACATGGGCTTTCTTTTCCTTTTTTTTGTTTTTTTTACATCAACCTTTCTGCTTCGACTTTGTTTGAAGAGCTCGGGCAAAAGTTAACGTCAGGAAATTTTTAACACGATGAAACAACTACGGTTTTCTTCTTGGGCTTTGTAACTATCAGCAGCCATGTTGGTATTTACAAAAGTCCTTTACATGACGCAGCTGATTGGTTGATTGGTCTGACATCACTGAGATTTAGAGAAAAGACGTTGAAACGCATGTTGAGCTTTGGCCAGTAAGAGAACGAAGACATTGAGGGTGAAGCATAAAAAACGAGCTTCCATTTTTATGTTTTAACAACAATAATACATTTTATTTATGGAGCGCTTTTCTGAAACGCTCGAAGATGCTGCACAGTGAATAAAAACAACAAGGAATAAAAACAACATGCAAAAAAAAAGGTAGCAGCAGAAAGCAAAAAGCTTTGAGTGCATTTAAAAACAATCACACAGTAAAAGCATTTTGAGGAGGTGAGTTTCGGTGTTCTGTCCCCCCAGGTTCGGTGCTTGGTGTCAGGTGGTATGGAGAGGAGGTGGGCATCCTAGACTGTATAAAAGATGGACGTAGCAACCGGCCCTGGAAAATGAAGCCAACCTGGAAGTGTCAAAAACCTGTAATATCACTCCGTCCACTAGCTGCTGGCTCCACAAAGCCCTGGCTCCCATAGACTGGAACTGGAAAAGAAGTGATCACAGATCACCAAATACTGCATTCCTACAGCTCAGGATT